>NC_141538.1:162272500-162572500 GCF_021556685.1 Rattus norvegicus
CTCCATGTAATCCTGACTATCCTTAAACTTGCTCTGTAGGCCAGGCTGGCCTCAAGCTCAGAGATCCACTTACTTCTGCTTCCTTAGTGCTGGCATTAAAGCATACAACTCCATGCCCAGCTTCTCTCTGTTTTTCTATTTGCTTTGTCTTTTGCTGTATGTTTTTTCCTCTGGGGGGGGGGAGAGAAAGAGAGAGAGAGAGAGAGAGAGAGAGAGAGAGAGAGAGAGAGAGACAGAGAGAGAAAAAGAGAGAGAGAGACAGAGAGAGAGAGAGGGAGAAGGAGGAGGAGGAGGCATGGAGTGAAATGGGGGGGGGAAGGGAGAATCTGAAAGGAGAAGAGGGAGGGAAAACATAACTAGAATATACTGTCTTTAAAAAAATTCAAATAAGTAAATAAGTGAATATTCCTGGGTCTTTCCAGGAGTTTCTAGTCCTAAATTACAACCATTTTGCACTCATATCAGATTTTTTTTCTTTTTGGTGTGTATGTCCTGTATTGGGTATATATGATGTATGTTTTGGTGTGTGTATCCTATGTTGGATATGTGCAGTGTGTGTACTTATTATTGTACGTATATGCACATCTGTGTAATCATGAGGAAGCCAGAGGTCAACACTAGGCGTCTTTCCTCAACTACCCCACCATATTTATTTATCCAATTATCTATTATTTTATTGCATTTATTTACTATTGTGTATGTGTGGGTATTCATGAGTCACAGATCATGTGGTCATGTGGACAGAGGACAACTTGACAATAGTCAGTCCTGTTCTCCCACCGTGTGGGACCCAGAGGTAGAAGTCAGGTCGTCAGGCTTGGTAACAATTGACATTAGCCACTGTGTCATCTTGTAGACCCATCTACTTTATTTTTTGAGACAGGGTCTCTTACTGAACCTGAAATTTGTCTCATCAATTGAGCTAGTTAGCTGGCCAATGAGCTTCAAGGATTCACTTGTTTCAGTGCCTCTTTCCGTCCCTCCACGCATAGGCTCAAAACATGCTCAGCTCTATGCTTGGTTTCTCATGATCTGAACCCAGGTTCTCATGCTTCAGTAGTAGGCACTTTACAATTGGCACTATCTCCCCAGCACGATGCTCTTTAACAAATACGTCAAATTCATCCAGGAAGGCAGTTCGATTCCCAAATAGCTGTTGGACAAGTAATGTGTGATGGAAGGATGCACACACAAGAAGGGAACAAGTGATGGCTGCCATCTGATGGCATTGTGATGTCAAATGGATGAGGAGTCCACAACTTTCTATGTCTGTAGCAGATGAAAGAATCTTGTACTCAAAACACTTGTGATTCCTCCTGTGCTAGGGTTATAATTCAGCCTATGGTCCAGCCCTGGCGACTGTACTCTGCTAACCTCCTCACTTCCAATCCTCAATGGCAGGAAACCCTACGACCAGAGATTAGTGGTGAAAATAGGGTGATTTTCATCCTATCCATCAAAGCTATGGGCCCTTGCATTCTGACCCTTGAGAAAGCAAGCCCTGGTCTCCCTGCTGTTTGGCTACGCTTTACTCCTGGGTCTGCCCTCTGCATGAAGCTGTTTGTAGCTAGAGTCCTTGTGAGCTTCCTTAAAACTGGCCAGCCTCTGCCTCTGCTACCACGGACTACAAGCTCCCTTGAGGCACTCTACCTAGGACTTCCCCCGACCCCCACCATCCCTGAGCTCAGATCTTTGGCTGTGACGCACAGTGATTGTATAACACACCGTTAGAGAAAAAATCAATGGTGACAGTGTATGATGTGTAAAGAGGGTTTATTCTACTATGGATGCTGCAATACACCTTCTGAATAACTTAACTCCCAGATCCTTGAGAAATAAGGAAATAGGGGCTGCTAGGAGTTCCTATTTAGCAGACAAGGAAACTGAGTCGTGGTAACTAGGAACTTGAACTGTAGACTACAAAAGAGAATGCCAAAGGGAAAACCAAGGATTCTAGTCAAGCCATTGCAAAAGCAGGCCTAGGGTACTGTTTTAAGTGTGATACATTGGACTTAACATCATGATCTCCAGTTCCATCATTTTCCTAAAAAATATACTTTCTTTTCTTTTTCTTTAAGGTTGGATAAAATTCCATTGTATCTGGGCATGGTAATGCGTACATTTAATCCCAACACTCATGAGGCAGAAGCAGGCAGATCTCTCTTGAGTACAAGGCAAGCCTGGCTTCTAGAGTGAGACCTTGTCTCATTTTTTTTCATTGTGTGTTTCCTACTGTGCATTTTCTTCATCCTTTCATCTGTTGATAGATGTCTCGGGTGGTTTCATTTCCTGGCTATGGTGACTAGAGCAGCGGTGAACATGAATGCACAAACATCTCTGCGGTAGGATATAGAGTCCTTGGGCTGTTACAATAAGTGAGATGACCCAGATTTCAGAAAGATGTAAATCATGTTCTCTCTCACATCTGAATCCTAACATGATTTTTATATGTGTGTGTGTAAAAGTGGTTCTGAGTGTGGCTATGAGTTACAAAATAGGAAAGAGGCCATGAGATGGGGAAAGGGGATTTAAAAATGGGAAACAGAGCAACGGGACCTATGGGATATGAAGATAAATCAGAGATACAGGGGGTAGAAGATTGTAAGAGAGAGCAGGTTAGGGAGATAGAAGGAGAATCTACAAATTTTTTTCTTTAAAAAGGCTGTTATGAAAATCCAATATTTTCTATAACAATTGCTTAAAAAATAGATATCTTTTTTTGTCTTGTTCTTTCTGAGACAGGATTTCCCTTTGTATCCTTGGCTCTCCCAGAACTCACAATGTAGACCTCTCTGGCCTCAAGCTCACATAGGTCCACACACTTCTACCTCCACTGTGCTGGGACCGAAGACATGTGCCACCATGCCTAGCCTTAAAAAGATAGTTCTTAAAAAGACAAAAAAAAAAAACTTGTTAAAATTCTGATCTATGCAGCTCAGAAGTTTAGAGCAATGACTGCTCTTTTAGAGGACCCAGGTTCAATTCCCAGCACCCACATGGAGGCTCACAACCATCTATAACTCTAGTCCCAGGGCATCCTACAACACTCTTCTGGCCTCTGCAGGGACTGTGCATACATGGTAAACAGTCATGCATACAGACAAAACGTCTCTACACACAACATAAGTAAATCTTACTGTTTTTAAAAAGATGCGCTCTGTGATTCTGCTCATGTCCTGAGCTAATGTCCTAATTTGCTTTCCGTTTTCTTAATTTTGTTTGCTTGCTGACTCTTGCTAGCAGATCTGTAGCCATCAGAGCTCAAAAATGCATCTCTATCTTCAGCAAACAAAGAAGGAGAATAGCCTTTTCCCCTGAGTACCATAGTTCGAATATTCTCTGTTCCTTTGAGGGCCTGGTGGAAAAGGCCCAAGGGTAATGCTAGTACTAGGTAATAGAGCCTTTGGCAAGAAAGGCTTAGTGGGGGTCACTGAAGACATAGGTTGGTGGGAGAAGGTAGAGTATAAAAATAAAGCCTAAGCCAGGAGGTGGTGGTATTTGTCTTTAATCCCTAGGCAGATTCTGGAGGTGGAGACAGGCCTGGTCTACAAAGTGAGTTCTAGGCCAGCCAGGGGTATACAGGGAAATCCTGTCTCAAACAAACAAACAAACAAACAAACAAACAAGTCCCCAAACAAACACCCCCCCCAAAAAAGCAAAAAAAGGATTAAAGTCTAATGCTATACACACAATAAAATACACTGAGAAGTCCATTTGCTTTATGATAAATTAAAAAATAATGTCTGTTTTTAAAGGCACTATGGTACCTCAGCTCTCCTTCCTGGTTCCTTGGGACATGAGCAGTTTTCCTTGGCCATATGTGCTCTCTCTTAATCAGGCTGACAGCACAAGTTGCAACCTCAAAAAGCATGATTGTCTTGGGTATTTTGTTACAGTAATGGAAACCTGGTGAAAGCAAGCATTCTTTGAATTGTGTATAGTACCAAAGCATCCAGTATCTGATTTGTCCTAACATCAGGCAAAGGAGGCAAGCGAAGCAGAGACTCACCCATGTCAGTGACAGCTGGAGAAGGCAACTGAGGACTCGCAGCCTCATGGGGTGAGTGATGCCTTCAGGGATGTGTTCAGTCCATAAGTGTCTGCAGATCACCCACAGCACACTGCCCAGTAAGAACACAGCAACTGCATCTACAAGGAGTGTCAGGGCCAGAACCACCATGTTGCCTCTACCTCAGAGGAGGCCACGTATCGTTCGTACCTGTCACAGCCATGGAAGACAAAACAGATCACAGGTGTCTTATACATTACCTGTTTCCCTCTCCACCTCCCTGCTTCCTGTAAACACTGGCCCAGCCCAAGAAAGGTGTCACAGATCCAGGGGTGGGTGTGGCTCCGGGCCAGTGTCCGTACAGAGGAGAAAGTGGCTCCTATAACCTTATTCAGATGGAAAGAGGTCTTAGGAGCTCCTACTTGAATACTGGCATTGCTACTAGATATGGCATTGGGTAAGCCAAAGCGTTACTGTATTCATTAGCTACTTGCCCTTAGATCTTATTGCCCACACCCTAATTCTAGTCTTGCCACACTCACTGTTCCTCAACTAGGTGAGGAGGCCCCAGGGCCTTTGAGCTTGCTCTTTCTCTGTGCAACAACAACATCCCGCCAAATACCAGGTGTCAACTGGACTCAATTCTTTTTATCCTGTCTGTAGCTGTTCAAATGTCATCTTCTGCCTAGCTAGATATTTAAAATTGCTGTACCTCCCCGTCGATAGCCCCATGGCCCTATCCCACCACACTGCTTACTTCTTATTTGTGGCTTTTATCATCAACTAGGATGTCTGTACCTTGACTGTAGAACATACCTTTTGAATATAGAAAGGTTTATGTTGTTCTCTTTAAGATTGATTGATTTATTTTTATGTGTATGAGTAGGCGTGTATGTGCATCATGTCTTTTTGGTGCACTGGATGCCATAAGAAGGCATCAGATCTACTGGAATGAAGTGACAGGTAATTGTGAGCTACCACGTGGGTGCTGGGAATCGAATCTATGTCCTCTGCGTGAGCAGCCAGTGATCTTAACTACTAAGCCATCTCTCCAGCCCTCAATTCTGTGGCTTTAAGCCTAGAGGCTGGATTAGGGTCTTGGTCTCTGTCAGGGCTACGCAAATGTCCACTAAACTGAGGGATTGATAAAGAGCTTGTTTTCTCCATTGTAAAGCACGGACTGTGGACATGCTTGCTTTCTAATCAGGTCAGAGGTAAGGTAGTTTTCACAACTTTTCCTAGCAAGGAGGTTCTATATAATCATACCAATGGGGACAAGGGTCCTGTCTCTTGCCAACCTGTGGTGTTTGGCTTTCATTGTGAAATTAACACAACCTAGGATCAACTGGGAAGAAAGTCTCCATTAGGGATTGCTCACATTAGGTTGGCCTGAGGGCACATCTGTTCAGAATTGTCTCGATTAAATCATTTGACATGGAAGACCCAGGTCACTGTGGGCAGCACCATTCCCTAGGGAAGGGGGTCCTGACCTATGTAAGAATGGAGAAATGGAGGTGAGCACAAGGAAGCAAGCAGTCAAGTATGCAGGCATGAATTCCTCTGTGCTATTGTCTGTGGGTACAATGTGATTATTTGTTTGAAGTCCCTGCTTTGATTTCCCCACAGTGACGAACTATGACCTGGAAGTTTGAGCGGAAATAAACCTCTTTTTAAGTTGCTTTTCATCAGGGTATTTTTTTTAACAGCTGCTGAAATAAAACAAGAACATTCTCCAAATGGTAATGGAGCAGAAGCTTTCAAAGAGGTTTTTATCTCTCAAAAGACGTTGGGCCAATGCCTGGAGAATTATGGGTCATAGGTGAGCTGGATATCAGCAGCTCATAGACAGATGCCAGAGATCTTGCTAAGCATCTCTACACATATGTTGGTTCTTGAAACATAAACATATCTGGTCTAGCATGTCAACACAGCTGAGGTTAAGAAACTTGGGTCCGGGCCATTTGGATTTGAATGTTGGGTTTGCTCTATGCCAGTATTCTAACAATGAGAAAGTTACTGACAGTTTCTAAATCTTTCTTCATGTGGTAGTTTAGTGCCCCAAACACATCAGCAAATGCAAAGCATAAAATGAGGGTGCCAAGCCACACATTTAACAGATGAACATAGGAACAGTGGCAAACACATCTCCTCCATATTCTCCAGACACATTCATCTTCCTCATAGACACACAGGGGAGCAATGCATGCTCTGGCCCCTGCTACAAGGGCATACGTAGGTAAACTAGAGCCCATACCTAGCCACAGAAGGTCTACACAGTCCTCCAATGCCTGGCTTTAGAGCATCCAGAGTCCCTTATGCCCTTTCTCTCAGGAAAGGAAGGGCTCCTGAGGGTGATTCTTACCAGGTCACATCTTTGTGCCAATCTTGGAGGGGAGTGGCATGAGGTAGGCTTGGAAATGAAGGACATTGCTAGGGACATTCATATAAGATGTTGTGGGGGAAAATACATGAAGCTACAGAGGTGCAAGGTGACTTGTTCTGGCAGCTACTTTTTTGTGGTGGCTATTTTGACGATGGTATGCTTCAGTGGTCCTAGATTCTAAATCTAGTTTAACAGTAAGCTACTTTTGCATATTTCTTTCTGATTCTATCCCTTGTGTGGATTTTGTACCTGTGATTCAAGCTTCTACACAAAGCTCCTGGTTTTGATAGTTGATCAGTATGCACGACCATCCCCATCCCTGGCTGTAGTCTGTATGGAAAGGACCACAGACCAGACATTTTATTCATCTGTAAAATAAATCCTGGGCCAAATCCTTTGCATATGTCAAGGTATGACAATGAATTGAGGTTTAAATTGTTGGTAGATACATCAGGGCTCAGTCATCCTTGGCACTGTTCCAAGGCTCTGCTGCCCCCTAGTTCCTCACTAACATTGAGCTGAATATTAGTTTTGTGAACTTAATTTGTGTTGGATAGTCCTTTGTTAACTTGACACAATCTTAAGTCATTTGGGAAGAGGGACTCTCAAATGAGAAAATGCCACCAAAAGATATTTACATGTAGGCTATAGTGCTCTTTTCTTTCTCTTTCTCTCTTTTCTTTCTTTCTCTCTTTCTCTCTCTCTTCCTCTCTCTCTCTCTCTCTTTCTTTCTTTCTTTCCCCCTTTCTTTCTTTCTTTCTTTCTTTCTTTCTTTCTTTCTTTCTTTCTTTCCCCCTTTCTTTCTTTCTTCCTGCCTTTCTTTCTTCCTGCCTTTCTTTCTTCCTGCCTTTCTTTCTTCCTGCCTTTCTTTCTTCCTGCCTTTCTTTCTTCCTGCCTTTCTTTCTTCCTGCCTTTCTTTCTTTCTTTCTTTCTTTCTTTCTTTCTTTCTTTCTTTCTTCCTTTCTTTCCCCCTTTCTTTCTTTCTTTCTTTCTTTCTTTCTTTCTTTCTTTCTTTCTTCCTGCCTTTCTTTCTTCCTGCCTTTCTTTCTTCCTGCCTTTCTTTCTTTCTTTCTTTCTTTCTTTCTTTCTTTCTTTCTTTCTTCCTTTCTTTCTTTCTTTCTTTCTTTCTTTCTTTCTTTCTTTCTTTCTCTCTTTCTTTCTATTAATGATTGATGTTGGAGGGCCCATCCCACTGTGAACAGTGCCACCTCTGGGTAGATGGCATTGAGTTGTATAAGAAAGCAAACCGAGCAAGTCAGGAGGATCAGGCTATGTCAGGAGCCATCTTGGAAAGGCTAGCAGTTGGCTTTCCTGGAGGTGGCCAACCTTTTTGTCTGGACTAAGGTGAGTAATCCCTGAGAGGCAAGGTCCCCAAGAGGCTTCATCTCAGGATTGCTTCTTGCAGCTGATATGCCTTTTCTGTCATTATTAAATTAATATACAATCTCTGGGCATTAACCCACCCTCTTGATAAGATTTTCTGCAGGTAACATAAAGATGAACTTCCGGGAATTAATGCTGTTTAGATGAATTAAAGATCTTATTGAGTTCCTGATTTGATTCAAGTAATCTTGGAAGAAAGTATTAAGAGATGGTTTTGGCTATTATGTTAAAAGGATGTAATAAAAGTAAAGCCAAGAGTAGAGTATGCCTAGTCCTCATAATAGTATTTAAAAGGTACATAATAAATATGATGAGCTTTCATAATTATACAAAAGGAGCAATAGGCTTGTGACAAATTTGTGTACAAGGAAAAACATTCATTCTAGGTCAGATCCGAGGATAAAACCACAGGTATGCCCTATGATAAGACAAGGTCATATGGAACTGTTACTTTTAATTTATAATGAGCTTCCATAATGAAATTCTGCTTTGAACAATATCAACATCTTTTTGTAACTCTCATTTTGTGTAACATTTTATCCATGAGGTAATTTTATAAGAACTTTTGTCTTATAAAAAGGCCAGAGGCAAAAAAAAAAAAAGAAAGAAAGAAAGAAAGAAAGAAAGAAAATAAAGATGATAAAGATGATGGGCTTGGCTTGAGGAATTCTGTTTTATCCATTCATCCAAATGTAGATATGTCTGTTTGTTTATATGCACATGTGTAGATATATATGTATGTATGTATGTATGTATGTATGTGTGTATGCATGCACGGACACTTGTAGAGTTGATTTGAGACAGGTGGCTGAGGTCAGCCAAAGTGTATGTACATATGAATATAAGAATGTCAGTGCATATTTGCCCATGTAAAGGATTTTACTTCTTTTCCTTTCCTTTCTGTCTGGTTCACAGAGTCATTTCCTTCCTTGCTGATTCACAAAGAGTTAATTAGCCCGGCCTGGGAGGGACTCCAGGCTACCTGATCAGAGAAGGAAACTCTAACATAAATCTTTTACTTAATCCCCCTACAGTTAAGCAAAGAGTGTTAATTTGTCTGAAGTCATTGGCTTCTGGCCCTAGAACAATGAAGAATCAAGGAAGTAAATGGTATTTATACTAAGTAACCTTTACTTTAGTAAACCAAGTTTTGCTCTCCACCAATGCTCCGTCCCCATGACTGTTTTCCAGAGAGAACCCGTGTTTGGGGCTTGGGACTGGCTCCTGGCAAGGCCAATTAAGCATTGTTCCTCTGTGGCTTCTACTTATGTTCCTACATTTAGGTCTTACCTTGCATTTCTGGCCCCATTTTCCCCAGTGATGGAGTGTAACCTGAGAGTCGTAAGCTGAAGTAAACCCTGTCCTCCTCAAATTGATTTTGGACAAGGTGTTTGAGGACAGCAATAGAACCCTAACTAAGATATTCCCTCTGTGGAATATTTAGCCATAACATCCTAGGCTCCCTCTGACCTCCCACACATATGAACTTCATAGAAAAGTTCTAGTAACTACTCCGGCACATGTGGCACAAAATTCATGTTAACTCATCATGTAGAACTCGTTGCTATAAGAATAGAGAGACAGGGGTTGGGGATTTAGCTCAGCGGTAGAGCGCTTGCCTAGCAAGCGCAAGGCCCTGGGTTCCGTCCCCAGCTCCGGAAAAAAAAAAAAGAAAAAAAAAAAAAGAAAAAAAAAAAGAATAGAGAGACAGCTCAGTCCATAAAATGTTGGCTCTCAACCAGGGTTCCTGAGTTTGGATCCCCAACACCCAGGCATAGAAGCACACACCTGTGACCATCGGCATTGGAGTGGTATAGAGTCGGGTGCAGGGAGCTTGCTGTGACTCTCTGGCTTGCTAATTGGCTGAATAGCTGAAAGACAAGGTTCAGTGGAAGACCAATTTCAAGAGATAACATGGAGGACTGTCGAGACAGCTCAGTGGGTAAGAGTTTGCTACTAAGCATGATAACCTAAGTCTGATCCCTGAAACTAACACTGAGGAAAGAGACAACCAACCTCTACAAGTTGCCCTCTAATCTCCACATGTATGCTGTCTCACACACAGACATACAGATACACAGACACACAGATACACAAGTACACACAGGCAGACAGATGCAAAAACCAGTTTAAAAGTGGCTAGAGTGATGGCTCAGCAGTGAAGAGTAGGAACTGCTGTTGAAGAAAATCTAAATTCTGTTCTCAGCACCTATGTGGGGCAGTTCACTATTACCCGTAATTGGAGCCTGAGGGGATCTGACCTCCTCTCCTGACCTCTGCAAGGCATGCACACCCACATGGCCCACATGTATACATGCAAAAAAAAATCTTAATTAAGAAAAACAGTGTAGAGAAGTAATTGAAAAAGACTCACATCAATCTCTAGCTCTATAAACACACACACACACACACACACACACATACACACACACACACACACACACACACACACACAGGCAGGAACACACAGGCATGCACACACATGTTAAATCACTGTTTGAATAATTCCTTTATGAATAATCCTCTGGACTGGAAAAAAGTTTTCATTTTTTAATTTAAAGTTTAATTATTATTGTGTGTGAGAGAGACAGAGACAAAAACAGTAGAAGACAGAGACAGAGAGATGAGAGAGAGAGACAGAGATACAAAGAGACAGAGGACAGAGTTGGTTCTCTCCTTCTACAGTGTGGTTTGTGAAGCAAACTCAGGCCATTAGCCTTGTGTGAACCACATCGTAGGCCCCCAACAAGGGCTTTGACTCATGGGCACTCCTCTCCCAATGAGCTTAGCTGTTGGTTGCCATCTCTGCTGGCACTGTTGGGTGTGTCAGCTTTCCTCTTCAGGACCTGTGAGCACTACTGTGATTCTGCCTCTGCATGTGTCCCATTGAGTCTACATGTCTCTTGTGAATAGCACCCTGAATTTGGCCTTCTGCTTCCTCAGGACTCTCCTGGCAAACAGCCGTCTTGATTAAAAGAAAGAAAAAAAAAGCCAGACAAAAAAATGAGACAAGAATCACAATTTACAAATACATTTCCAGCTATGGATCAGACCATCAGGCAGGAGAAGTCACAACAAGACGAAGGGAGATATCATGAGAAACAGATTTTGCTCATGACCATGATGATATCTCGAGGACAGGGTTAGAGGCCATCTCTGTTCCAAACTGCTTAAGACCAGCAAGAAGAGAAAAAAAACCACACATGCTCAGTTCCTCTGTCTAGACTTTTGACCAATTCATGTCTCATGCTCGTTTAAGAAAATTAGCCTTGATAAAATTAAGCAGCTTTCAGAAGTCTATGGAAACTACTAAATAAACATCACAGTGCCCTCTTATTTTATGCAACAATATTTCAGATAGCAAAGAGAACTCCAGGCAACTTTACCAGGTTAGCTGTCTGTCGCTCAGCTCCAAGCAGAAACATGAGTAATCAGGATACAATCTAGGCAGGAACTGCCTGTGGGTTTCTCAACAGGCAGCTGGTTGCAAATCTATGTTAGGCTAAAGTTTGTTTCACAGCAACAGAAAAAATTATCCTTCTATCTATGCAGACATACTAATGTAAAAATGTATTCAGTGGGGCCAGTAAGATAGCTCAACAGGTAAAGGCACTCGCTGTGTAAACCTGACATCTTTTTGGTTTTTTTGTTTGTTTGTTTGTCTTTAATTTTTTTTTAATTTTTATTTTTTATTAACTTGAGTATTTCTTATTTACATTTCGAATGTTATTCCCTTTCCCGGTTTCCAGGCCAACATCCCCCTAGTCCCTCCCCCTCCCCTTCTATATGGGTGTTCCCCTCCCCATCTTCCCCCTATTACCGTCCTCCCCCCAACAATCACGTTCACTGGGGGTTCAGTCTTAGCAGGACCAAGGGCTTCCCCTTCCACTGGTGCTCTTATTAGGCTATTCATTGCTACCTATGAGGTTGGAGCCCAGGGTCAGTCCATGTATAGTCTTTGGGTAGTGGCTTAGTCCCTGGAAGCTCTGGTTGCTTGGCATTGTTGTTCATATGGGGACTCGAGCCCCTTCAAGCTCTTTCAGTCCTTTCTCTGATTCCTTCAACGGGGGTCCCGTTCTCAGTTCAGTGGTTTGCTGCTGGCGTTCGCCTATGTATTTGCTGTATTCTGGCTGTGTCTCTCGGGAGAGATCTACATCCGGCTCCTGTCGGCCTGCACTTCTTTGCTTCATCCATCTTGTCTAATTGGGTGGCTGTACATGTATGGGCCACATGTGGGGCAGACTCTGAATGGGTGTTCCTTCTGCCTCTGTAAACCTGACATCTTGAGTTCATCTCTGGGACCCGTAGTGGAAGCAGACAACCATTCTAGAAATTTATTTACACTTTCATCTTCACACCTGAGACTTGGTATGTGCACACTCACATTCCCACACACATACTGTAAATACATTAAAATCCTCTGTGTGTGCCATGGTGGGAGGTACGAAGCACTGAGGGCTAACTGTAAAGACTCTGAGCTGCTATGCAAGCACTCTACTATCGAACCATTCCCAAAGTCCCTACAGCAGTCTTGTTTGTTTGTTTGTTTGTTTTACGGGATGGTTTTTGAGTTAGGATCCCCTCCCACTCTCTGTATCCCCAGCCTTCCTGGAACTCACTATGTAGACCCGGCGATCCTCAAACTCACAGAGGTCCACCTGCTTCTGCCTCCTGAGTGATGGAATTTAAAACAAAAACAAAAATTAATACGTAACAAACAAGCAAAAACTAATACAGGAAAGGAAATTAACAACAACAAAAACAACAACACCACCACAACAACAACAATAAAAGAATGGGAGCTGAGCATGGTGCTTGAACCTGTAAGTTGAGGCAAGAGAAGTCCACAAGTTCAAGGACATCCTGGGGTGCATCACAAGATTGAATCTCAAGAAACAAGACTGGAGGTGGGCACTCCTGAGGCTGCAGAGCGGAGGAGACCACCAACACTGCCCACCCCTGCCCACATCCCTGGCCCAAGAGGCAACTGTATAAGGCCTCTGGGTTCCCGTAGGGGAGGGCCCAGGAGCGGCAGGATCCCTGCGCCCGAGACACCGCCAGAACCTGAAGGAAACAGACCGGATAAACAGTTCTCTGCACCCAAATCCCGTGGGAGGGAGAGCTAAACCTTCAGAGAGGCGGACACGCCTGGGAAACCAGAAGAGACTGCACTCTGTGCACATCCAGACGCCAGAGGAAAACACCAAACGCCATCTGGAACCCTGGTGCACGGAGGCTCCCGGAAAGAGCGGCGCAGATCTTCCCGGTTGCTGCCGCCGCGGAGAGGACTTAGGCAGTACCCCACGAGCAAACTTGAGCCTTGGAACCACAGGTAGGACCAACTTTTCCCCTGCAAGAAACCTGCCTGGTGAACTCAAGACACAGGCCCACAGGAACAGCTGAAGACCTGTAGAGAGGAAAAACTACACGCCCGAAAGCAGAACACTCTGTCCCCATAACTGGCTGAAAGAAAACAGGAAAACAGGTCTACAGCACTCCTGACACACAGGCTTATAGGACAGTCTAGCCACGGTCAGAAATAGCAGAACAAAGTAACACTAGAGATAATCTGATGGCGAGAGGCAAGCGCAGGAACCCAAGCAACAGAAACCAAGACTACATGGCATCATCGGAGCCCAATTCTCCCACCAAAGCAAACACTGAATATCCAAACACACCAGAAAAGCAAGATCTAGTTTCAAAATCATATTTGATCATGATGCTGGAGGACTTCAAGAAAGACATAAAGAACTCCCTTAGAGAACAAGTAGAAGCCTACAGAGAGGAATCGCAAAAATCCCTGAAAGAATTCCAGGAAAACACAATCAAACAGTTGAAGGAATTAAAAATGGAAATAGAAGCAATCAAGAAAGAACACATGGAAATAACCCTGGACATAGAAAATCAAAAGAAAAGACAAGGAGCTGTAGATACAAGCTTCACCAACAGAATACAAGAGATGGAAGAGAGAATCTCGGGAGCAGAAGATTCCATAGAAATCATTGACTCAACTGTCAAAGATAATGTAAAGCGGAAAAAGCTACTGGTCCAAAACATACAGGAAATCCAGGACTCAATGAGAAGATCAAACCTAAGGATAATAGGTATAGAAGAGAGTGAAGACTCCCAGCTCAAAGGACCAGTAAATATCTTCAACAAAATCATAGAAGAAAACTTCCCTAACCTAAAAAAAGAGATACCCATAGGCATACAAGAAGCCTACAGAACTCCAAATAGATTGGACCAGAAAAGAAACACCTCCCGTCACATAATTGTCAAAACACCAAACGCACAAAATAAAGAAAGAATATTAAAAGCAGTAAGGGAAAAAGGTCAAGTAACATATAAAGGCAGACCTATCAGAATCACACCAGACTTTTCGCCAGAAACTATGAAGGCCAGAAGATCCTGGACAGATGTCATACAGACCCTAAGAGAACACAAATGCCAGCCCAGGTTACTGTATCCTGCAAAACTCTCAATTAACATAGATGGAGAAACCAAGATATTCCATGACAAAACCAAATTTACACAATATCTTTCTACAAATCCAGCACTACAAAGGATAATAAAGGGTAAAGCCCAACATAAGGAGGCAAGCTATACCCTAGAAGAAGCAAGAAACTAATCGTCTTGGCAACAAAACAAGGAGAATGAAAGCACACAAACATAACCTCACATCCAAATATGAATATAACAGGAAGCAATAATCACTATTCCTTAATATCTCTCAATATCAATGGCCTCAACTCCCCAATAAAAAGACATAGATTAACAAACTGGATACGCAATGAGGACCCTGCATTCTGCTGCCTACAGGAAACACACCTCAGAGACAAAGACAGACACTACCTCAGAGTGAAAGGCTGGAAAACAACTTTCCAAGCAAATGGTCAGAAGAAGCAAGCTGGAGTAGCCATTCTAATATCAAATAAAATCAATTTTCAATTAAAAGTCATCAAAAAAGATAAGGAAGGACACTTCATATTCATCAAAGGAAAAATCCACCAAGATGAACTCTCAATCCTCATCTTCTATTGGTTTATATACAAGTGTGCAATTTCTAGGCTTGAAAGTAAAATGATGCTATCTGGTGCTGGATAGAGGAGCCTTGTTTTTTATTATGGCAGCTTGCTATTTTTGTAACATGGTGATTTGGTTGAACACAATAAAGTACAGTAGTAACTGATCTCCCCCTCTTCCTGGATGAGTGAGGAGATGATTAAATGTTGATGTCAGCATCCATGAGCATATTCAGATGAGCTTCTGCTTCTGTTGAAAAGGATGCTGTGTTTGATTGTGGTCCGAAGCTTTGAAGCACTACTTGGCATCTCCTTCCTTGGAGGTCTCACTGTTTAAACATAACAGATTTGATAGCTTGTTGGTAAGGTGAGGTCCAGCTTGTGTCCACTAGGTCATCTTCATGTGAATCCGGTGGTTATACGGTTTTGTTCTAGGGATATTTCATTTTTTTTAATAACGGTTTTAGCTGACATTCATGGAGAGAATGAATCCTTAGAAGTGTGCCACTAGTGAAAGGAAATCCTGTCTAGAGTATGTTTCTTTACAAAGCTGTGTCACACCATCCTTTGGGCCCTCTGCTGGAAAAGTAGCATCAAGTCTCAAATAATGCCTTTTAAATTGTATCCTCTAGTATTATAGATGTAGGACAGTACTGTATCATACCTCTGTGGATGTAAAATAGCTTGTACCTGCTTTATGATACGTAGTAGTGACCGTGCTTTATCAGAGCTGTTTTTAATGATGTTGATCAGAATGTTTTCTTTCCAGATGATGATTGAGAAGCTAATTTAAAAAAAAATGGTGCCAGTTACCACAAGAGTAACAGAACTGTGCTGTTTTCTCAGGTTTTGTTTTTTTACTTTTTTTTTTTAATGGAGTGTGCTGGATGTCTCTACAGTTTTGTTCAGATGACTGCAGAACCTGGAAAAGCTGTTGCTGCTGTTGATGCATAACACACTGCTATTATTGGTCTTTTTATATAAATATAAATATATATATACAGATATATAATTTGAATTTTTTGAAACTTTACCTGTGCTGTCAACTTTCGAAAAAAGTATCCCCGTTTACTGTGTTGAGTTGGCACTGTACAGAAATTAACAGCCATATTGGTCTAGAAATGTTGAACTTAAGTTTTTTCCATTTGTACAGGGGTAACACACTGTATTAAATATGTAAGGTCTTATATACGTGGGTTTGATTAGAAAAACTAATAAAGTATTCTCTAAATAAAAAAAATGAAAAAAAAAAGAAACAAGACTGAAGTGGAAACTTAAGGGTTTTTTTTTTTTTTTTTTTTTGGGAAGTCAGTTGGATGGTGTGTTGCCTGGGCAAACATATGAAGGAATGTTTAGCTGGAGTGGACACAGGTGAAAGACTAAGACAGACAGGTGAAGGAACATTTTATTAAACCAGAGATAGGAGAAAGGATGTTCTGTGAAAACAAGCATGTGAAAAGATACATAATAAAGGATTCATCAATGACATACAAATATTGGTCTACCTCACACTGCATAGTTGAGCTCTATTTGTCCATAAAGAAAAATATACCAAAAAAACTGTGGCTTCCGTCACTTTTGTGGACTCCCGATAATTGACAAGAGTGATATCAGCTGAGGCAAGACATGTGCCGAGACAAGACCCATGGAGAAAGGGGGTATAAAAAGGACTCAATAGACAGTGACTGAGGATGAGCTTGACTTAACTATAGAGCTAGCTGTGCAACATTTGTTGGTCTGGCGTCTTCGCTGATCTTTGCTTCACTAAGAAAGGCATAACCAAGAACATTTTTTGATGTTCCTCTCTGGTTTCTTCTGTTGACTTGTGTCAAGGTTGAGACCTGGCTATCCCCGTTAGGTCATAGCACTGCTATTGTTAACTGGATTCTACCAAATTAGACTACTGATATATCTATAAAGTGTTTGTGAGTAGAGAGAGCTGCCATGGCCAACTCCTATAAACTAAACTGCTGATTTCCTGAAAATACAGATTAGATTTTCTCCAAAAAAAAATCTTTTCTAAACAGGTCCACTTCCTCCGTATTATTTCTTGTCCACTGTCTCTGGTGGGTGGTGAGCTAAAAGAGAGGTTAACATGTTTAAAAACCATCATTAAAAATAAGATTGAAAAAAAAGTTACACTAGACAGTGAAAAAGAAAGGAAGAAGTCAGTATCAATGTGCTGGCTAACATTAGTAATGTTATTGTTACTGTTTTCAGAGAAGGTCTTACAACAGTAGCTCAGGCTGACCTAGAACTTACTATATGTTCCAGGGTAGCTTCAAACTTGTGGCAATCTTTTACCCTCAGCTGCCAAGTGTCATTATTACTGACAAGTACCACAATATTTTCCTTAATTTTGAATTTAAGTCAGACCCACACTTTTACAGTTTTTAAAACTAAAATCCTCAAAATTGTATGAACTCAAACCAAAACTAGAAGTGTGTGTGTGTGTGTGTGTGTGTGTGTGTGTGTGTGTGTGTGTGCCACCATGTGGTTGCTGGGAATTGAACTCAGGACCTCTGGAAGAGCAGACAGTGCTCTTATCCTTTGAGCCATCTCTCCAGCCCCTTAGTAGAAGAAAAAAAACTCTAAGTAAGGATTGACAAATTAAAAAAAAATACTTCTTAGCTTCATCCATCATATCTAGTTTTGGTGGCTGTACATACATGGGCCACATGAGGGGCAGGCTCTGAATGGCCATTCCTTCAGTCTCTGCTCCAAAGTTTGCCTCCCTATTCCCTCCTATGGATATTTTCATTCTCCTTTTAAAGAAGGAGTGAAGCATCCCCATTTTGGCCATCCTTCTTGAGTTTCACTGTGGTCTGTGCATCTTGGGTAATTCGAGCATTTGGGCTAATAAGCACTTATCAATGAGTGCATACCATTTGTGTTTTTCTGTGATTGGGTTACCTCACTCAGGATGATATTTCCTAGTCCATTCATTTGCCTATGAATTTCATGAAGTTATTGTTTTTGATAGCTGAAGTACTTCATTATGTAGATGTACCACATTTTCTGTATCCATTCCTCTGTTGAAGGGCATCTGGGTTCTTTCCAACTTCTGGCTATTATAAATAAAGCTGCTATAAACACAGTGGAGCATTTGTCTTTGTAGTATGTTGGAGCATCTTTTGGGTATATGCCCGAGAGAGGTATAGTTGGGTCCTCAGGCAGTGCAATGTCCAATTTTCTGAGGAACCTCCAGACTGATTTCCAGAATGGTTGTACCAGTTTGCAATCCCACCAACAATGGATGAGTGTTCCTCTTTCTCCACATCCTTGACAGCATCTGCTGTCATCTCAGTTTTTGATCTTAGCCATTCTCACTGGTATGAGGTGGAATCTCAGGGTTGTTTTGATTTGCATTTCCCTGATGACTAAGGATGTTGAACATTTCTTTAGCTCTTTGTTTAGCTCTCTACCCCATTTTTAATAGGGTTATTTGGCACTCTGGAGTTTAACTTCATGAGTTCTTTGTATACTTTGGATATTAGTGCTCTATTTGATGTAGGATTGGCAAAGATCTTTTCCCAATTTGTTGGTTGCCGTTTTGTCCTAATGACAGTGTTCTTTGCCTTACAGAAGCTTTGCAGTTTTATGAGATACCGCTTGCCAATTCTTGATCTTAGAGCATAAGCTATTGGTGTTCTGTTCAGGAAATTTTCTCCAGTGCCCATGTGTTTGAGACTCTTCCCCACTTTTTCTTCTATTAGTCTGAGTGTGTCTGGTTTGATGTGGAGGTCCTTGATCCACTTGAGCTTAAGCTTTGTACAGGGTGATAAGCATGGATCGATCTGCATTCTTCTACATGCTAATCTCCAGTTGAACCAGCACCATTTGTTGAAAATGCTTTCTTTCTTCCATTGGGTGGTTTTGGCTCCTTTGTCAAAAATCAAGTGACCATAGATGTGTGGGTTCATTTCTGGGTCTTCAATTCTATTCTATTGGTCTCTCTGCCTGTCTCTGTACCAATACCAAACAGTTTTATTACTGTTGTTCTGTAATACCACTTGAGGTCAGGGATGGAGATTCCCCCAGAAGTTCTTTTATTGTTGAGCATAGTTATACTTCCACATTTTTGGCATATAGAGACACGTTATCCCTCAGAACAGCTGTGTCAATTTGTATTGCAATCCAGAATAGACTGGAAGTCATCATTCCTGTACTTTCAACACATTAAACAGTATCATCATTCTTTCATTTGACCTTCAACTCACTATGTAGCTGGGGATGACGTAGAACTGAGGATGAATCTGATCCTCTTGCTACACCGTCCAAATGCTGGTATTGCAGCACCAAGTCCAGTTCATCAGGCTTGATTTAGTTTTTTTTTCTGTTTAGTTCTCAATGTGTATGGGTTTTGCTTGCATGTATGTCTGGGTACTATATACATGGAGTGCTCAAGGAGGCCAGAAAAGGGTGTGGATTTCATAGAACTGGTGTTACAGGGCTTGGGAGCCACCATGTTGGTGATGGGAACTGAATGTGTGTTCTTTGCAAGAGCAATATTTTCTCTTAATCCTCAAGGAGAACCCTGGAAGCTGTGGGTAAAATGACATATTCTGTTTGCAGAATAATCAGCTGTGGCTGAGGAAGACCAGCTTCTCTACTTTATGGGAATGTTTCCAACAGGGCAAAAATTAAACCTGGAAGGTTTGAATGTTCTCAGGATCAAAAGGAAGTCCTTTGTATCAATGCTAACAAAATAAACAAAACCAAGTGGCAATAAAAGGAGATACCCTATCACAGGTTATGTGATGGGAACTATTGCATATGATTCTCCATGCCCAAAGGCCACCACAATTTGACACCCACCCCATACACACAGGCATGCACAATACTCTCCTTGCAAGAACAGCTGCCCAGTAATTATCTTCAAACTCTGAACTGATATCACCCTTAATGTTGTCAAATTGTTGTTTCATGATTGAGCAGCTTTGAGCCTTTGAAAATGCTTCCCTGCCCCTTCAGGTAATGCCCATGCTTTATTTCCCTATTTCAGTGCTATTCAAATCAGTATTCTTTGCAGAATCTCTCTCTCTCTCTCTCTCTCTCTCTCTCTCTCTCTCTCTCTCTCTCTCTCATATCAGAAATATGGTCTGGGAATGTTCTACTTTCACATTGTTTCTCCTGTGCACAGGAAAAGATAAAAGTCTCTCAGCCTCTGGCACACAAGAACACACACTAATTTCACCATGATGGTTGGAATCCCCAAGGCTCAGCCACGCTCTGTCCAGAAGCATGAGGTCAAGTGTTCTTGCATTATAGATTCATGTAGTGCATCTTAATGCACTTACTTTTTTTTTGGAGTCATCCAGAATTTCTAACTATATTTATATATATATTTCTAACTATATATTTTTATAAAATGCTACAGCCTGAGAGGGTTAAACAGTCAAACAGTCTCTGGCAGTTCAGGGAAGCTGGCAGGGCAAGATCAAGGTGGGAGCAAGATTGGCCTTCTGGGGCCTACAAGGGAGAGATTCACTGCAGTCTCTAGCTTAGAGAAGGGTGTTCTCTCCCATTCGTTTTTCTGTTTGTCTTCATGTCCTGATTCCCCCTTTGGATAAGTAGACTAGTCACAGTTGGCAGGGCCTTAATGGAACAGCCTTTCTAGGGCCCTCATTTTCAAATGATGTCTCATTCTAGGGCATTTGGTGGTTAGGACTTTAGATACAGATTAGGGGCAAAGGACAAGGTTTAGCTTAAAGTAGTATCTTTTATCATCAACCCTAAATGATTCTACTCTCTTATGATGAATACTTCTTGCTTTGTACTCTACTTAAGCAAAGTCAGAAGTTAGGAATCATTTAAAGGAAGAGTCCCTCCAGAAAATGTTCCCTCAAAGAGGGATGTCAGGCTCTTCCCATCTCTACCCTCACTATTCTGTGAGGGAAAATTGACTTCTTTCAATAAGATTATGAGGGAATGATCCAAGCTTGCACAGCTGCCTGGGGGAATTAATTACCTGCTTGCTCCTCCTGGCCACAGGTGTAAGTGCTCAGTGTCCAGAGCCACCTGGCACAAGTTCCTGATGTCAGCAAAATGCCTATCCACATGTCCGAGTTATACATACTTCTCATAGGCTTAATCGGAAGGAAGGGTAATGTTACAGTCATGTTATTGGAGCCTGCATGGGAAATAGATGTCACTCAGGTAGGATCATCTGAGAAGAGCTTCATAAGGAACTATGTAGACACCATGGATAGTATAGCTGGTAACTGCAGTATTCCACCTCATTCACAGAGGTGGATCCCAGAACTGTGTGAAGAGAGCTTCTAGCTGGATCAGAGTCTTCAACCCAGTTATGAAGGAAGGCAATCTCACTGGGCTTAATAACCACATCCAACATTCCCCTTTACCCTCCCCAAATGTTCTCATTTATCTGTACTCCTCATTATCCAGAACTTTCATGGTGACAGAGGACAAAGAGACTTACAAATAGACTCGGAAATCAGTTTCCAAAGTCACAGAGAAGGTAAAGGAGAGTGGAGGGCATATCCAGAGGACTGAGGGACAATATCCAGCACTGGGATAATTTGATTGACAGCTCTTTACAATTTATGATGCATCTCAATTAATAAACTCATGTGAAGGAAGAATAGGGCTGAGGTGTATTAGTTCCCCGTAGATGCTGTAATAAATTACCACAAACTTAGGAGCTTAATTCTCTTTCCATTCTGGAGGTAGAAGTCACAGACTCAGTGTAGAAGGCATAGTACCTCTCTGGATGCTCATACTCAGATCTTTCTCTTTTTCAGCTTCAAGAGTCCATCTCTGTTCCTCATCTCATGATTAACCACCCTTCAGTGATTCTGTCATCTGCTTTGGTCATTACATCCCCTCTCTGACCCTCAAAGCTCCCTCCTAGAAGGACCTGTATGATTGTATCAGTCATTCAGAGAACACAGGATAATGTCCTCATCTCAGGTCTGGCTTTTCCCCTCTCTCCTACTGCCACCTCAGACTAGAGATTACCTTCTGCAAAGGTAGGGAGGCCTACAGTGAAGGTGATGAGGCTATCATTGTTCGCCAGGAGGGAAGTAGGGTTCACAGGACCCGCCCTTGGAGTTGTAGCCACTGCTTCTCCATTCCTTCCTCCAGTTGCAAGTGATCTTGGGAGATACTAGAGTACAGAAGAAGCATGTTAACTGAAAGATCAGTAATTGTGAAAATGAAGTAAAGAGAAAAAATACAATAGAAAATATTATAAATAAAAGAAGTATCCTGTAGTAAAATCAGAATGCTGAAACAGTGTATTATTCATAAATGATTTTTTATAATTATAATAAACATTTTACTCACCCATTCCATCTTTTGAAAGGGGTCACCCCCCTGTGTCACCCCCCACTCATCCCTCACTCCCCACTCCCCCATAATTCCTTTTCACCCCCACCCTCCACTGAATCCCCCACATCAAGTTGCTGTAGGACATGGTGTATCTCCTCCCATTAAGGCCAGACAAGGCTATCCATTTAGGGACTGGGGTCCACAGGCAGGCAGGCAGGCGACAGGTTCAGGGACAGCTCCTGCTTCAGTTGTTGGGTGACCTGCATGAAAACCAAGCTGTTCATCTGCTACATATATGCAGGGGGGCTGCGTTCGAGCCTGTGTTCACTCTTTAGTTGGTGATTCATTCTCTGGGAGCTAAAGGGTCCAGGTTAGTTGACTCTTACACTTTCTGTGGCGTCCTTGTCCTCTTTGGTTCCCTCAATCCTTCTCCCAACTATTCCATAAGACTCTCTCAACTCCATCTAATGTTTGGGTGTGAGTCTGCATGTCTTTCCACTGTCTGCTGGATAGAGCCTCTCAGTGGACAGTTATGCTAGGTTCCTGTCTCTCTGTAGGCTGTTCCGGGCAGACCAACTACAATCTGCATGTCTATTTTGTGCCAGTACTCTTTAGTGCTGCTGCTGCTACTGTGTCTGTTTATTGTCATGGCTCTGTAGTATAGCTTGAGATTGAGAATTGTGATGGCTCCACCATTGCCCTTCTGTTTAGAATTGTTTTAGCTGCTGGGGGTCTTTATGCTTCTATGGGAACTTTTTGTCTGGCTCTGTAAAAAAATGTCATTGGAATTTTAGTGGAGATTTTACACCGTATATATTTAGCTTTTTGAGATAGGGTCTCATTCTATAGCCCTGTGTGGCCTGAAGCTTTTTAATTTTGGCCTTGAAGATATAGCAATCCACCTACATCTGTCTCTCAGGTGCTGGGATAAAGGTATGAGTCACTGTGCCTGGCATATCACAAGGATTTGTTTTGTTTGTAGTCTATAGTCGTAGTTGGCTTGTAATTTGCCATGTATACCAGGATGACCTCAAACTCATAGAGATAAGCCTGTCTCTTCTTACCAAGTGCTGGGATTAAAGGCATTTGTCACCATACCAAGCACTGTTAGGTATTTCTTAAGCTATGGTAAGTGGTATCTTTTTTCCAGTTAATTTCTCAACAAGTTTGTATTGGTATATAAAATGGCTACTTAATATTGTGTGTTGATTTTATATTCTGTTACCTTGACAAAAGTATATATCAAGATTAAGAACTCTCTATCGGAGTCATAAGAGTCTTTCAAGTACATATATATCATTCGCAAGTACTTTTGTGTCTTGTTTTCCTATGTGTCCCCTGCTTCCTTGCTTCTTTGTCTTACTGCAGTAGCTAAGACTTTAGTCATTTAGTCATTATGTTGAGTAAGGATGAGGCATTTCCTTAGAATAAAATGCTGTCAGTTCTTTCTTATTTGGCATAATGTTGGCAATAGGTATCTTGTAGGCAGCCTCTGGTTTGCTTGGATGCATCTATCTAGCCCTAGTTTCTTTGGGGCTTTTTATCAGGAAGATTGTAATATAAAATGTATGTTAAATTCTGTGTACTGTTTAAGCTCACTAAAAACTACATCTGAGGAACCTCCAGACTGATTTCCAGACATTGCACTACCTGAGGACCCAGCTATACCTCTCCTGGGCATATATACCCATAAGATAGTCCAGCATACAACAAAGACACATGCTATACTATGTTTATAGCAGCTTTATTTATAATAGCCAGAAGCTGGAAAGAACTCGTCCTTCAACAGAGGAATGGATACACAAAACATGGTACATCTACACAATTGAATACTACTCAGCTATTAAAAACAATGACTTCATGAAATTCATAGGCAAGTGCATTGAACTAGAAAGATGTCATCCTGAGTGAGGTAACCCAATCACAGAAAACCACACATGGTATGCACTCACTGATAAGTGGATATTAGCCCAAAAGCTTGAATCACCCAAGATAGGAATCCACAAACCACATGAAACTCAAGAAGAAGGATGACTAAAATGTGAATGCTTCACTCCTTCTTAAAAGGGGGGAACAAAAATATTCATAGGAAGGGATATGGAGGCAAAATTTGGAGCAGAGACTAAAGGAACAGCCATTCAGAGCTTGCCCCACATGTGGCTGATAGGTATACAGCCACCAAAACTAGATAAGATTGATGAAGCTAAGAAGTGCATGCTGACAGGAACTGGATATAGATGTCTCCTGAAAGACACAGACAGAGCATGTCAAATACAGAAGCGATTGCTAGCAGCAAGCCACCGAACCGAGAATGGGACTCCTGTTGGAGGAATTGGAGAAAGGATTGAAAGAGCTGAAGAAGCTTCCAACTCCATAAGAACAACAATGCCAACCAACCAGAGCTCCCAGGGACTAAACCACTACCCAAAGACTATACATGGACTGACCCATGGCTCCAACTGCATATGTAGCAGAGGATAGCCTTATTGGGTACCAGTGGATGGAGAAGTCCTGCCAAGGTTGGACCCCCAGTGTAGGGGAATGTCATGGGGGTGGAAAGGGGGGTAGATGGGGAGGGGAACACCCTTATAGAAGAATGGGAGGGGATGGGATAGGGGGCTTATGTCTTGGAAACCAGGAAAGGGAATGACATTTGAAATGTAAATTAAAAACAAAAACAAAAACAAAACCAACAACAACAACACAAAGCTACATCTCAAGGTAAGACCCACAACACTTGCATTTCAGACCCAAACACCTTCTAGTGTTCCCAAGCATCCTTACTTAGGAATGGGCAGTCTCTTGACCTTGTTTGTGGTAAAAAGAAAGGAGAAAAGTAAAAACAGCTCAAGAGTAAAAATAGTGTTCTCAGGGTTGGGGATTTAGCTCAGTAGTAGAGCGCTTGCCTAGCAAGCGCAAGGCCCTGGGTTCAGTCCCCAGCTCTGAAAAAAAAAAAAGAGAGAAGAAAAAAAAAGACAGTGTTCTCTTGATAATGGAAGGAGAGTGAGTTGTTTGAGTGAAAACATTGTGCCCTTGAGAACACCTGAAAAGAGAAAGTGTTTCCAACCAAGGCTACTGTCTTTTATCCCACTGTGGGAAAACATAAATGGTGACAATAAGAACACAGAGGATCATCAGTGGAGAACTGTTTGTCTCTGCCTGGGAATTTCTCAACTGATACTCCATTCCATTTCAGCAGTTTCCAAGCCATTTCTACAGGATACATAAGTGTCCGATGTGATAAAGTGATTTCACTTGCTCTCCTGATCAGCCTACTCCAATTGCTTCTAGTGGATGTTGCAAGCACCTTATTTGATGATGTTTTGTGGTCTGACAACTGTTTTTATCTACTTGCTATCTATTTTCTTGCCTCATGCTTAATAAACTCAGTCACTTGAAACTGAGTGTACCTATCTCATGTAGATCATTCTCTGGGCAGAAAAAGGTAAGTTGCAATTTTCAAAGGTCCTTTCTGCATCTATATGGATAACTGTATAATTTCACCCCTTGAGCCTATTTATGTTTTGCATTACCTTTATTGATTTGTATTTATTGAGTCAATCTTGAATCAGTGGGATGAAATCAACTTAGTCATGGTGTACAACTTTTTTTTTAACGTGATCTTAAATATGGTTTGCAAGAAATTTCCTGATTTATTTTAAGCTACGGTCATTGAGTAGATTGTCTTGTAGGGATTTTTATGTTGCTATTATTGTTTCTGTATCTGATCTGGGTATGGAGTGTTGCTGGCTTTGTAGAACGGCTGGGTAGTGTTCCTCTTTCTGCTTCATGGAATGCCTTGAGGATCTTTGGCATTAGCTCTTCTTTAAAGGTCTGGCAGGATTTAGCAGTAATTCTATCTTATCCTGAACCTTCTTAAAGGGTCTTATTGTTTTTTTTTGAGGTTTATTTTCTTGTGAATTATGTGTATGGGGGTTTTGCCTGCATGTATGCCTTTGCAGAGTTTGCAAAAGTCAGAAGAGAGCATCCAATTTTCTGGGACTGGGGTGGCAGATAGTTGTGGGCTATCATATAGGTGCTGGGAATTTGACCCAAATCCTTTGGAAAAGTAGCCAGTGCTCCTTTTTCCCTTTCTTCAAAAAAAAAAAAAAAAAAAGAAGAGAAAGAAAGATAAGAAAAGAAACACCTTTATTACGTGAGCTATGGATGACAACTTATTTGCTTTTCCAGGCTTTGATCTTCCTCAGAAAGAACTCTACCTCCTTGCCCTCAAGCATGTACCCCTCTGCTCTACCACACTGGTCCAGCCTTGTTAACTACTGAGCAATCTTTTTAGTCCCTTGGTGGACATTTATATTCTGACTCCGTCTGTGGGTGTCTTTAGTTGTGAACTCTGTTTTTTATAGACAGCATAAATTTGGATCTAGTTTTTTAATCTAGTCAACCAGTTTGCAAAAGAAAAAAAAAGTTTGAAAAAAGTGACTTTTAAAAAATATATAGGTAAGAAAATATACCACTGAAAGAGTAATGAAGAGAGAAAAATCAAAAGGAGATTAAAAGAGGAAGCATAAGAGAGAATCTGTGTCTTCAAGAACTGGAGGCTGCCAGTGTTTGGGGCAGGTCAGATTTGTGACACTTTTTCCCGTGTTTTATAGTGGTATTTACACTCTATTGGACAAGTGTCCTATGTTCACAAGAGCTATCTTCACTTGGTTTTCCTTCTTTGCATGCCAGGGGCCTCTGCTAGCCACACTTACCTTTGTAGTCTGTGCAGTGGGTCTCTCACCCTCCTGAGACTTCCCTGCTTCTACTGGGGTGTCCATCAGGGTGCCTCTCAAATGCAATGGCAGTGTAACTGAAAGACCTCAGCCTAGCAGTAGTTATGCCATTTTACAAGGCTGTATTTAGGAAGACTGGTTCAGAGAAAGGTCAGAACACTGAGTATACAGCGGCTGCCACGCAGGATATGTGTGGAGAGCATGGCGACAGGATGATTGCGGTTGAGCGCCTGATAATGAAAAAGAAATGTAGAAAGCGTAGAAAGCCCTGGGAGAGGTCCCACACCCTGGTGGGAGGCCGAGTCAGCCGCTATGTTCCAAAAAGACACTATAGAGAACTTGCCCCCGGGCTGACCCCTGTAACCATGCATCTGCTTATGTATGCTTGCTTCTGCTTCCCAGAACCCTATAAAAAGCCCATCCCTGGTTCTGCTAGGCGCGCCAGTCTTCCGAATTGACTGAGACGCCCACAGATATCTGTGTATCTTGATCAATAAAAATCCTCTTGCTGATTGCAGCCTGTGGACTCGGACTGGTCATTGGGCTCGAAGATCTCCCTTCTGAGGGAAGATTCTCTCTGAGGGTCTTTCATAACAAGGAGCCACAGCACTGAGCTCCATCCTCAGGAGGGCCTGCCTGTCTTCACCCTTTCGAGATTTTCTAAATCTTAATTACCATGATGGGGGAATGCTGTGTGGCTATGAAGTAGTCTGGTTGACATTCAGCGGCTGCAGGCTCTCAAGGTTTCAAGACCCGCAACTGTTTTTGAGGCTTGTGGGGATATTGGCTTCTCCTGAGGAAGGACCATTAGTGCCTTTTCTACAGGGCTGCCTGGCATCTATTAGAGGAGGCTGCCACTTCCATGCCCCCTCCACCTGCTGTGGATCCCTGGGCCTGGAACTGTGTCTGACTTGGCTTTTTTTTTTTTCTTTTCTTTTTTTGGAGCTGAGGCAAGCACTCTACCACTGAGCTAAATCCCCAACCCATGACTTGGCTTCTTTTCTGTCCCAGTTGTCTTGTTTCTTGCCACACTCTTCAGGTGAATTTCTGAACTTCTTCCTTGCTTTCTTTCACTGGAATAGAGTCTCTCTCTCTCTCTCTCTCTCTCTCTCTCTCTCTCTCTCTCTCTCTCTCTCTCTGTCTGTCTCTCTCTCTCGTCTTTCCCTCTCCCTCCCTCCAGTTTCTCCCTCCTCCTCCCCCTCCCTTCTCTTCCCCTTCCCTCCCCCTCCCCCTCTCCTTCTCCCTCTGTATATTTTTCTGATACTTTGTCATCTGGCCACACACAGGCAGCCTCTAGTCAGAGTCTCTTACTCAGAGGCAGAAACCATGCATACAGAAGCTTTGCAATTTTATGAGATCCCATTTTTTTTTTTTTTTTTTTGCAATCCGCAAGAGGGTTTATTGTCCAGATACACAGGTACCTGCGGGCGTCTCAGTCAGCTTGGAAGGACTGGCGCGCCCAGAAGAACCAGGGATGGGTTTTTATAGGGTTCTGGGGAGCAGAAGCAGACATACAGAAGCAGATGCATGGTTACAGGGACTTGATTGGTGGATTCAAATGAGGCGCGGATGCATGGTTACACCCAATTGGCTATTTCAAACATATTTAAATGAGGTGCAGAGGTATGGTTACATGATTGGCTATTTCAAACATATTCAAATGAGGTTAAAACACAGCAAAAGAGTACGTGCAGGCTGGGGCGTCCGGAATGTCAGGGGCTAGGGGCTTATCCCTTCCTGCCAGATGGCCTATGAGTACCTCGGGCTGGTTCTGCATTCCTTCTTCCTTATCTTTGTGGTCTGTCAGTTTTAACGGCCGGGCAGGCCCCACAGGGCCTGGGCGTGCCTGGACCTGCCCGAGCCTGTTTCAGCTCTGAGTCTGTGAATCTTAAGACTTACTTTTTACTTTTATAGTTGTGGACCTTAAGCTCGTATAATTTTCCTTTTAAGGTGGCGGGGGGCGGGTCTTTCATTCCCCCATTTTCTTTTAACATTGAGTGAAATCTTTTACTCAACTTGGTTAAGGTATCTCTGTCTCTTGTTGTCTCAACCTTTGATATTGCTGGGTTAATACAAGAGTCTGGATAACAGAGAGCCTGTCTTTCATAAACTGTACCAACCTATTTAAGATGCAGGGGCCAAAAAGGAGGATTAGGAGAAGAATAATTAGGGGTCCCATCAGGGTGGACAGCAGGGTAGCAAACCAAGGGGATCTGTTAAACCACCCCTCGAACCACCCTTGTTGGGAATCAAACAACTTTTGTCTCTGGGCTAAGCGTTCTCGGAGCTTAGCCATATTATCTTTTACTATTCCTGTCTGATCTGCATAGAAACAACATTCTTCTTTTAAGGCGGCACACAGACTCCTTCTTTAAGGAATATCAGGTCTAATCTTCTCCTATTCTGAAGGACTACCTCTGAGAGGGAGGTTAGGTATTCTTGGAGGTCAGCTAAAAAGTCTTTTTCACTCTTTTTATATCTGAGTCAATGGCAGTTCTGAATTCTCTATAAGCCTTGCATTGCAGGGCAACAGCAGATGTCCTTGTGCTGCCCTTGCAGCACCTAGATAGCCTTAAGTAATTCTCAACTCTCTTTTGTGTCTTACTAAGTTGTTAGCATCAGGATTCCAATCTGGACACTATATGAACCTATACACCAAGGTCATGACTGTCTTAGAACTTCTAAATTTATGATCCCTGAGGCACAGTCCCAAGAAGTGTTAGAAGTAGTAACGCACATAATGTCTTCATAGTAAGGGTATGTTACATCATTTGCAATAGAAATCAAACCTATCCCCACACCTATCCCGATGGAACCCAGGGCAAACATGAAATTGTTTCTAAAACACACTCCTTAAGTGAGCATTATAGCAACCTCCCAGTTACGTCTCTGTTATCTGATGTGCAAGTCTAGGGAGTTTTTTGAAGATCTGAGTGTCCCTCTAGGTCCCAGCTCTCAGCCCCAACAGCTAGTACGTGACTGGTGAGGGCTGAGACTTGATGGCTGTCAGGCTGGTCAGCAGCACCAGGTACAGTCCTTTCCAGCGAGGCTCGAGTGTCTGGGCTCCGTGTCGTTGTATGTAGCTGCAGTCTCCGACCTGGAACTGATGAGATGTCTCGGAGGTCCCTGGGGCATAGGCTGCTGCCAGCTGTGAGCAGATTTCTTTCTGTATCACCTGTAGGTCTTTTAGTCTGGCATACAAATCATTATTACTATGACATATTGGTTCAGTAACATCATCTAATACAGTCAGAGGAGCTGAGGCCCCATATAAGATCTCAAAGTGGGGGGCTGGGGATTTAGCTCAGTGGTAGAGCGCTTACCTAGGAAGCGCAAGGCCCTGGGTTCGGTCCCCAGCTCCGAAAAAAAAGAATCAAAAAAAAAAAAAAAAAAAAAAAAAAAAAGATCTCAAAGTGGGTAAGGCTGAATCTGGAAGGGGTATTTCTTGCTCTGAAGAGAGCAAGAGGGAAGGAGTACCACCCAGTCTGCGCCAGTCTCCATGGTCAATTTGGTCAGGGTCTCTTTTAGAGTTTTATTTATTTACTCTACCTGTCCTGAACTTTGAGGTCTGTAAATACAATGTAATTTCCAATCGACCTCTAAATACTTGGCCACACCCTGGCTTACCTTGGCAACAAAAGTAGGGCCGTTGTCTGACCAGATTACCTTGGGCATTCCAGACCAGGGGAATTTCTTCCAGTATCTTCTTGATGACTATCGAGGCCGTCTCTTGCTTGGCGAGGAAAGCTTCTATCTATTCAGTTGCTGGCTCCATCAGGGCATCCAAGAGATGGCAAAGACACCTGCGGCGCTGATGTGCTGGGGGGTTGAGGTTCAGCCATTCCAGATGACATTGTGTTGTCCACCATGGCAGCACTCACTTATCTCTGACCTTCATGAAGAGAACTATTCTAGTCTGGAGACAAGGTAGCCTCGGCTTTCAGCAGGGGTCGATCAGCCAGTTGCAGAGGTCTTTCCTCCATCCATGGGCTTCTGTCAGTGCTTGACACTTGTGCTGTGGTGTCTCCAGGTCCGGATTGGGCAGCAAGGTGACCAGATTGCCCCCAACAGATGGAGAATCTAGTCCATGTCAGCTGACCAGTGGTCCCATCTTTTGGGACGTTCTATTTAAAGGCAAAACATCAGCCACTCTATCATAGTTTAAGTCCTGAATTGGGTGATAATTGTTAGTGCCCAGCTGGCAGGAGTGATGTGTTCCAGGCAAAACAGCACTAAGCCACACATCTCCCAGCATCAGGTACTGATGTACTGAGACAGGTCTTAAGTTCCACATACACAGTCTGTAGATGTGTATATACATGGCCTCACCCAGCCATTTCAGCCCACGCAAGCCATTTTGGAGAGCAAATTTCTCATGAGCAAGGGATAGGGGCAGTCAGACTACCCGGCCTACGCCAAGGTCCACTGTTCTTCGGGCAGTCCATAAGTATTGTTTGTTGCCAGTAGCCCCCTGTACCCAAGGTCTTTGGATACTGGCCCACTGGGGCATAGGAGCACAGAGCATTGGGTCCCTGTATCTACAGAACAACTGGGTGGGCTTCCCTTCTATCTCTGTGCATAGCCAGCACTCTAGGACCGAGAGGCTCTCCAGTGGCCCCTTTTGTTCTTTCTGGGGCAGTCCCTGACCCAGTGTCCTTTTTCTTTGCATTAGGCACACTGATCTTTAGCCAGGAATTCTCTTCTGTTGCCAGGTACTGTCTTCCTAGGTTCCCTAACTACTGTGGCCAGTATATGTTCCTCTTTTGTCTTTTATCTCTCTTTATCTCTCTAACTTCCTCTTCTTTTTGTCTCTTCCCTAGCTTCCTGCTCTTTTTGTCTTCTTTTTTTCTTTTTAACCCTTTAAATTTCTGTAATTTTCTCTTCATATCTTTTCCTTATCTTAGCCAGATTGGTGGGGCATTTTCCAGCCCCTCAGAGACCCACCCTTGGAGCCTGGCGGCAGACCTGGCGCTCCCTACCTTCAGGCATATTGAATCCAACAGGCAGAAGTGAGGGCCTTCCATCCATGTCTGGAACATTCTTTCTGGCCTCTAGTAGGATTCTGTCTTTCCTCAGTGGTAAAGAAGACCTGTAACAGTTACTAACAAGCAATGAGATCCCATTTGCTGTTTCTTGATCTTAGAGCATTAAGTCCTTGGTATTCTGTTTAGAAATATTTCCCCTGTGCCTATATTTTCCAGGCTTTTCCCCACTTTCTCTTCTTTCTGTTAGTTTCAGTGTATCTGGTTTTATGGGGAGGTCTTTGATCCACTTGGACTTGAGCTTTGTACAAGGAAATAAGAATTGGTCAATTTGCATTCTTCTACATGCTTGCCTCCAGTTGAACAAGCACCATTTGTTGAAAATGCTGTCTTTTTTTTTCCGTTGGATGGTTTTAGCTCCTTTGTCAAAGATCAAGTGACCAAATATGTGTGGGTTCATTTCTGGGTCTTCAATTCTATTCCATTGATCTACCTGCCTGTCTCTGTACCAATACCATGCAGTTTTTTTTTAAAATCAGGATTGCTCTGTAATACAGCTTGAGGACAGGGATGGTGATTCCCCCAGAAATTCTTTTATTGTTGAAGATAGTTTTCACTATCCTGGGTTTTTTGATTTTCCAAATGAATCTGCAAATTGCTCTTTCTAATTCTATAAAGAAATGGGTTGGAATTTATCAAAAAATCAGGTGTCCATATATACGTCAATTTTCACCTGGGTGTCTAACTGGTCTTCATTGATTGACCTGTCTTCTTTTATGCCAATACCATACAATTTTTATTACTGTAGCTCTGTAGTACAGTTTGAAACAAGCGATACTTCCAGAAGTTCTTTCACTATATAGAATTGTTTTTAGTTATCCTGAGTTTTTGTTTTTCCACATGGTGTTGAGTATTTTTCTTCCAAGTTCCGAAAAGAATTGTGTTGGAATTTTGATGGGGACTGCACTGAATTTGAGGATTGCATTTGGTGAGATGGCCATTGTTCTATGTTTATCCATGGCACAGCTCTTTATTTTTATTAGTTATTTTATTTATTTACATTTCAAATGTTAACCTTGCTGGTATCCCCTCTAAACCTCTCTATTCCATTCCTTGCCCCTGCTTTTATGAGGGTGCTGTTCTCCCACCTACCAACTCCTACCTCACTGCACTAGCATTCCCCTATGCTGGGGCATTGAACCTTCACAGGACCAAGGGCCTCCCCTCCCATTGATGCCAGATAGGGCCGTCCTCTGCTACACATGCAGCTGGAGTTGTGGATCCCTCATGTACATTCTTTTGTTGTGGTTTAGTCCCTGGGATCTCTTGGGGGTCTGTTTGATTGATTTTGTTCTTTCTATGGGGTTACAAACCCATGCAACTGCTTCAATCCTTCCCTTAACTCCTGGGGAAGTATTGGGGTCCCTGGGCTCAATATGATGATTGGCTACAAGTATCCACATCGGTATTTGTAAGGCTCTGGCACAGCCTCTCAGGAGACACCCACATTAGGCTTCTGTCAGTAAGCACTTCTTGGCATCAGCAATAGTGACTAGGTTCAGTGGCTGCATATAGGACGAATCCCCAGGTATGGCAGTCTCTGGATGGCCTTTTCTTCAATCTCTGCTCCCTGTATTTCCTTTAGACAGGAGCAATTCTGAGTTAACATTTTGAAAAGGATGGGTGGCCCCATCCCTCAATTGGGGGCTGTGCCTACCCCTAGATGTGGTCTCTACAGTTTCTCTCTCCCTTTTGTTGGGTATTTCAACTAATGTCATCCCCGTTGGGTCTTAGAAGCCTCTTGCTTTCCTGAAGCCAGTAACAGGGGACTTTCTGTTGCCTACCCCTAGTTCCCCATTCCCTATTGTGCTACACTTCTGTTCAATTTCCTGACCCTCTGTATATCACCCCCGTTGCCTCCCACACCAGATCCTGCCCTCCTTTTTTTCTTTTCCCCCTCTTTTCTTCTTCCCAAGTCCCTCCTATTCTTCACCCCCTGTGATTATTTTGTTTCCCCTTCTATGTAGGACTGAAGTGTCCACACTTTGGTCTTCATTCATCTTGAGCTTAATATGGTCTGTAAGTTGTATTATGGATATTCTGAATCTTTTTCCTAATATTCACTTATCAGTGAAACCATACCATATGTGTTCTTTTGTGACTGTGTTACCTCCCTCAAGATGATATTTTCTAGTTCCATCCATTTTCCTGCGAATTTCATGAAGTCATTCTTTTTAATGGTTGAGTAGTGTTCCATTGCATAAATGTACAATATTCTCTGTTTTGATTCCTTTGTTGAGGGATGACTGGGTGTATCCAGCTTCTGGCTATTATAAATAAGGGTGCTATGAACATTGTAGAATGTGTGTCTTTGCTATGTGTTAGAGCATCTTTTGGGTATATACTCAGGACTGGTATAGCTGGGTCCTCATGTAGTATTATGTCTAATTTTCTGAGGAACCACCAGACTGATTTCCCAAAGTGTTTGTACCACCTTGTAATCCCACCAGCAATAAAGGAGTGTTCCTCTTTCTCCAAATACTCACCAGCATCTGCTGTCTCTTGAGTTTTTGATCTTAGCCATTTTGTCTAGTGTGAGGTGGAATCTCAGGGTCATTTTGCATTTTCCTGATGACTAAGGATGCTGAACATTTTTAGGTGCTTCTTGGCCATTAGAGAATACTCAGTTGAGAATTCTTTGTTTAGTCTGTACCCCATTTTTAAAATAGGGTTGTTTGGTTCTCTGGAGTCTAACTTCTTGAGTTCTTTACATATCTTGGAATTACCCTTCTATTGGATGTAGGGTTGGTAAGGATCTTTTCCCATTCTGCAGGTTGCCTTGCTTTCCTATTGACGGTGTCCTTTGCCTTATAGAAGCTTTCCAATTTTATGAGTTCCTATCTGTCGTTAGTGGATCTGAGAGCCCGAGCCAAAAGTGTTCTGTTCAGGAAATTTTCCCCTGTGCTGAGGATCTTTCCCAATAGATTCAGTGTATCTGGTTTTATTTCAAGGTCTTTGATCTACCTGGACTTGAGCTTTGTACAAGGAGATAAGAATTGACCAATTTGCATTCTTCTACATAGTTACCTTCACTTAAGCCAGCACCATTTATTGAACATGCTTTCTTTTTTTTCACTAGAAGGTTTTACCTTCTTTGTCAAAGATCAAGAGAAAGTAGGTGTGTGGGTTCATTTCTGGGTGTTCAATTCTATTCATTTGATCTACCTGTATGTCTCTGTATGAATATCATGCAGTTTTTATCATGATTTCTCTGTGGTAGAGCTTGGGGCCAAGGATGGTTATTCCTCCAGAAGTTCTTTTGTTGTTGAGGATAATTTTCACTATCCTGGGTTTTTGTTGTTCCCAATGAATTTGAGAATCGCTCTTTCTATCTCTGTGAAGAATTGAGTTGGAATTTTGATGGGGAATTGCATTGAATCTGTAGATTGCTTTCAGTAAGATGGCCATTTTTTTTACTATGTCAATCTTGAGCATTCATGAGCATGGGAGGTCTTTCCATCCTCTGAGATCTTCTTCAATTTCTTCTTCAGAAACTTGAATTCTTTTTTTTTTTTTTCCGGAGCTGGGGACCGAACCCAGGGCCTTGCGCTTCCTAGGTAAGCGCTCTACCACTGAGCTAAATCCCCAGCCCCAGAAACTTGAATTCTTGTCATACAGACCTTTCATTTGTTTGGTTAGAGGCACACCAAGATATTTTATATACTTTGTGAATATTGTGAAGGGTGTCATTTCCCTAATTTCTTTCTCAGCCCATTTATCCTTTGAGTAGAGGAAAGCTACTGATTTCTTTGAGTTAATTTTATGTCTAGGCACTTTGCTGAAGTTGTTTCTGAAGTTTAAAAGTTCTTGGGTTTTGAATTTTGTCAAATACTTTCTCAGCATCTAATGAGATGATCATGTGTTTTTTTTCTTTGAGTTTGTTTATATACTGGATTACATTGATGGATTTCTAAATATTGAAACATCCCTGCATCCCTGGAATGGAGCCTACTTGATCATGATGGATGATTGTTTTATTTTGTTCTTGGATTCAGTTTGCAAGATATTCAGAAGAGAAATTGGTCTGAAATTCTCTTCCTTTGTTGGGTCTTTGTGTGGTTCAGACATAAGCATAATTCTGGCTTCATAGAAGGAACTGGGCAGTGTTCCTTCTGTTTCTATTTTATGGAATAGTTAGGATAGTATTGGTATTAAGTCTTCTATAAAGGTCTGATAGAATTTTCCATTAAATCCTTCTGGTCCTTTTTTTTTTGGTTGGGAGAATTTTAATAACTGCTTCTCTTTTTTCAGGAGTTATAGGACTGTTTAGATGGTTTATCTGATCCTAGTTTTACTTTGGTACCTGATATCTATCTAGAAAATTGTCTATTTTATCCAGATTTTCCAGTTTAGTTGAGTATAGGCTTTTGTAGTAGGATCTGATGATTTTTGAATTTCCTCTGATTCTGTTGTTATATCTCCCATTTTATTTCTGATTTTGTTAACTTGGGTACATTCTCTATGGCCTCTGGTTAGTCTGGCTAAGGGTTTATCTATCTTGTTGATTTTCTCAAAGAACCAGCTCCTGGTTTTGTTAATTCTTTGTATAGTTCTTTCTGTTTCTACTTGATTGATTTCAGCCCTGAGTTTGATTATTTCCTTCTGTTTCTACTCCTGACCAAATTATCATTGAGACCTTTTCAGCTTCCATGTGTATGTGGGCTTTCTGTTGTTTTTGTCGTTATTGAAGACCAGCCTTAGTCCTTGGTGATCTGAGAGGATGCATGAAATTATTTCAATCTTTTTGTATATGTTGAGATTTGTTATGTGACTGATTATCTGGTCAATTTCAGAGAAGGTACCAGGAGGTGCTGAGAAGAAGGTATATCCTTTTGTTTTAGCATGAGATGTTCTATAGATATCTTTAAATCCATTTCGTTCATAACTTCTGTTAGCTTTACTATGTCTCCGTTTACTTTCTGTTTCCATGATCTGTCCATTGATGAGAGTGGGATGTTTAAATCTCCCACTATTATTGTGTGAGTTCATTGTGCACTTTGAGCTTTAGAAAAGTTTCTTTTATGAATGTGAGTGTCTTTGTATTTGTATTTGGGGTATAGATGTTCAGAATTGAGAGTTCATCTTGGCAGAATTTTCCTTTGATGAGTATGAAATATCCTTTCTCATCTTTCTATTTTGGTTGAAAGTCTATTTTATTGAACATTAGAATGGCTACTCCAGCTTGTTTCTTGGGATCATTTGCTTGGAAAATTGTCTTCCAGTCTTTTGCTTTGAGGTAGTGTCTGTCTTTGTCACTGAGGTGTGCTTCCTGTATGCAGCAAAATGCTGGGTCCTTTTTCCATATCCAGTCTGTTAATCTATGTCTTTTTATTAGAAAATTGAGTCCATTGATATTAGGAGATATTAAGGAAAAGTGATTGTTGCTTCCTGATATTCTTGTTGTTAGAAGTGGAATTAAGTTTGTGTGTTTCTCTTTTATTGGGTCTGTTGAAAGAAGATTAATTTCTTGCTTTTCTTGGGAGAAGTTTCCCTCCTTTTGTTGGAACTTTCCATATATTATCCTTTGTAGGGAATGGATTTATGGAAAGATATTGTTTAAATTTGGTTTTGTCATGAAATATCTCGGCGTCACTATCTACGGTATTCTGAGTTTTGCTGGGTATAGTAGCCTGAGCTGACATTTGTGTTCACTTAGGGTCTGTATGACACCTGCCCAGGGTCTTCTGTCCTTTAGAGTCTCTGGTGAGAAGTCTGGTGTAATTCTGATTGATCTGCCTCTATATGTTACTTGATCTTTTCTCTTACTGCATTTAATATTCTTTCTTTGTTTTGTGCATTTGGTGTTTTGATTTTTATATGATGGGAGGACTTTATTTTCTGGTCCAGTCTGTTTGATGTTCTGTAGGCTTCTTGTATGTTTATGGACATCTCTTTCTTTGGGTTAGGGATTTTTTTCTATAACTTTGTTGAAGATATTTACTGGCCCTTTAAGTTGGGAATGTTTGCTCTCTTCTGTACCTATTATCCTTAGGTTTGGTCTTGTCATTGTGTCCTGGATATTCTGGATGTTTTGGGTTAGGAACTTTGTGAATTTTGTATTTTTTTGACTATTGTGTCAGTATTTTTCTATGGTATCTTCTGCACCTCAGATTCTCTCTTTTGTCTCTTGTATTTTGTTGGTAATGATTATACCTATGACTCCTGATCTCTTTTCTAGATTTTCTATCTCCAGGGTGTCTCCCTTTGTGATTTCTCTATTGTTTCTATTTCCATTTTTAGAACCTTGATGGTTTTGTTCAATTTCTACACCTGTTTCATTGTATTTTTATGTAATTCTTTAAGGGATTTTTCTGTTTCTGCTCTCCTGTATTTCTTAAAGGGAGTTATTTATGTCCTTAATGTCCTCTATCATCATCATTAGATGTGAGTTTTAAATCAGAATCTTGATTTTCTGGTGTGTTAGTATAACCAGGGCTTGCTGTGGTGGGAGAACTTGGTTCTGGTTATGCCAACTAGCCTTGGTTCCTGCTGCTTATGTTCTTGCACTTGCCTCTTGCCATCTGGCTATCTCTTGTGTTAGCTGATTTTGCTCTCTCTGACTAGAGACTGTCCCTCCTGTAAGCCTGTGAGCCTGTGAGCTTATAGTCTTAGATCTGTCAGTACTCATGAGAGACAAACTCTCTCTGTGATCTTAGCTGTTTCAGCACTCCAGAGAGACCTGTGATCTTAGCTGTTTCAGCACTCCTAAGAGACCTGTGATCTTAGGTGTGACAGCACTGCTGGGAGACCTGCTCTCTTTGAGCAGGATTGGGGTATGGATAGTTGTGGCATAGGGTCAGATCTTGGGCACAGATGGAAATCAGAAAGATTGTGTACCTGGCTGCTCTGTGGTTCTTGAGTCCTGTGGGCTCTGGGAAGGTCCCACATGGATGCAATATTCGGGCAGCAGTGGTGGTCTCACCTGTTATCTTTGTTGTGTCAGCACTCCTGCGAGACCTTGGGACAGTTGGTTTTTTTAAATATTTTTAAATTAATTTATTTTTTATGTTATGAGTACACTGCTGCTATCTTCAGACATACCAGAAGACGGGAATCAGATTCCATTACAGATGGTTGTGAGCCACCATGTCGTTGCTGGGAATTGAACTTATGACCTTTGGAAGAGCAGTCAGTGCTCTTAACGGCTAAGTCATTTCTCTAGCCCTGACACTGTTCTTTTTAAGATGTATTTAATTTTTGATTTTTGATTGTGTGTGTGCGTTAATGTGTGCCAATGCATGGAAATGCCACACCCATGGAGACGAGAAGAGGGTGCAGAATCTCATGGTGCTGGAATTATATGAGATTCTTAGCCATCTGATATAAATGCTGGGAACCTACCCTGAGTCTGTTGCAAGAGCAGTGTTTGCCCTTAGCCTAATATCCATCTCTGCAGGCTGACAAGGACAAGGTTCTTTGTTGTTATTGTTGTTTTGGTTTGGTTTTGAGATAAGATCTCAGTACATAGCAGTGGCTGTCCTGGAACTCTCTATTAGACCAGGGTTGCCTCAAACTTGAAATCTGCATCACCATAATGGTTGGGACACCTTCATCTGTAATAAAACTGTGCTTTGGGTGCTCATCCTAGTAAGTCGGGGCAGTCATAGTATAATGCCACGTGAATATATGCTCCTTAATAGTATCCATATCATGGGGATGCTGGTCCATTTGCCTCTGCTTCATGAGTGCTATAACTAAATGTAACTACCACCACAGTAAACTTTAATCCTTTTTTGAAAATCCCAGTCCCTGTTCTCACAACAATATGTACAAGTAACCTGAAGTTTCCACGATGGGATCTTTTTCTCTTAGTGATTACAGAGAGCAAACAAGATGAGGTCTAAGGCTAAAACCGAGAGTGACTAGGGCAAATTAGAGGCATTTAACCTCTAATTGGAAGAAAGGATGTACCAATAGTCACTATGATCTGCTAACTGGGATTGTGGTACTGAGTGAGGAACCATAGTGCCCATGAATGAGCTCTGTTACCATATTTTAGAGGATCATTGGATATAAGAGAAAAATGATAAAAAAATATAGTGCCATGTGTAGGCATAAATTTTTTGCAACATACTTTAATAAACTTCAACTCCTCTTCTTGCCTACCATCCAACAGAGATAGTGGAAGAGAAAAGTTATTAGGATATGGGGGAAATGGATCTGTTTAGCAATAGTTCTCTGGGGTTGAGCTCAATCTCCTTTGACAGAAGTTCAGTCCCATAGCAGACACCAAATATGACTCAGCAGCTTCAGACCAGTATACCAGGCATGAACTAGCAGCAGTAGTTCAATCCTGAAGAAATGAAAGGCTCACCAACTTGTCTGAAGCCATGGGGAGGGCAATCTGCAGGACTGCCTCACATACAAGCAGTTCTTTGGCAAGTTTCTCTCAATGGCAACATTATCACAAGTGGAGTTCAACAATGCTATGCAAGGTGAAGCAATGCATGCATGTTGTTAGCGAAGAATAGCGAGGTGAAGCAAGACGAACCAATGCTCAATTCTAGTGTCCCACTGTCTGTGTGGTCATATTTAGACTCCCTCGTTACACACCCTTTCACCCGTGTCTGCTTCATGAAAACATTGTTTCAAGTGTTACTTTAACAAGACATCCTTTCACTTATGTGTCTCAGCAAAACATCATTTTACATAACCGACTTTCCAAACAAACCAAAGTCTCCACTTCAGCCATGAGCCACTCAATTTCCTACAGGTGAGTTAAAAAATAACTGATTTATTATATGAGACAACTTTTTACAATGATGATCTTGAACTTGGGTCTAAAACCTGGCCTTGAACTTAGGGATCTCTTGATTTTGCTTTCTGAGGAGATATTTGTACATGTAGGGACTTCCTTGTCCAGCTCTCCCTCTGTTTTCAGGCTTCTCCAAAACTCCATGGTGAAGAGCCTGAGAAATTTAGACACTTACTATACATAGGAAAAAAGAAAATCATTTGCCAGAAGCCACTAGGTATCTGTTCTGAATGGTTATTAATACTGAAGAGTAACATGGCTATTGAGTCTTCTGAGGTCAAGGTAGGAGATTACTGTGCTTGGCTGACAGGCAACTTCTAGCCTTAATTGGGCTTCTTGACCAACAGACAGATTTCATAGGTGTGCTCACCTACTGTTGGTATTGTTCATGCAATAGGTATAGTGGGAATCTCAAAGAATGGCACACTAACTCTCTAGTCACAGAATGGGAGTCACTGTGGGGGAGTCATGTGGATCTCACTCTCTCTGCACAGATGATAAGAGGAAATCAGTGCTATATCCCACAAAGCACCACAGACCTCAAGATCACCACGAGACTTTACAAGAGCACACATCGCCTTTTGTTTTAACTATTCTACTAGAAATGCTCATAAGTCAGGCAGACCTTGGGAAATGAGTGAGGATGATCCTGAAGTTACTCATGCAGTAATTCCGATTGCAGCTGCTCTCCAGCTGTGGTGTCTCCAATGAGTCAGGTAAATATAGTGCAAGGTATTTGGAAAAGCACCAGGTCACCCGCCCTCTGCCTTTTTCTCCATATCAGTTAGTAAGAGAAAAACTATCTGCTTCTCCATAGCAGAGCCTGAAACATGCCTTCGCAGTCTTAAATCACCACTGTAGACATTGTCTGTCTGTCCTGCTTTGTCCCATGAAAAACTGAGAAAATTGAGAAACCATTATGACCCTTTACCAAACTTCATACCACTTCGTTGCACTGAAGACCTTATGTGGTTTCCATCATATGGATAGAAAGTAGCAATTACTTTTGATGGAAGAGTAGTTAGGCTCCACACAGAAGATATATGTAGATGATTCTTGGACACAAGGGACAGAGGCTACTCTCAGAAAAGAAATAAAGTTTGTAATGGAGCACGGCTATAAATAAGTCAACATCATGTCACCAAGAGTTAGGTGTGCCTTGGAAAAGTAGTTTAACTTGCAGCAAACCTGTCTAGGTGATATTCAAGCATCTTACTTTTTCTTGTTATTGTGATAAATACTTTAAGAAAAGCAACTTAAAGAAGAAAGGGTTTGTTTTAGCTCACAGTTCAAGGCACAACCCATCATGGTCAGAGGAAATCAGAGCAACAGGATCTTGAGGTAGTTGGTCACATTTCACCAAGAAACAGAGATCCATGAATATATCCATGCTATAACGCAACTCGTTTCCTCTGCAGAGTTCAGGATTTGCTCCCTGGGGAATGGACATGATAGTTATGATGGTCTTCCCATATGAATTCATATAATTAAGATACCCCAGATAGGTATGCCAAGAAGCCCAATTTCTCGATGCTTCCAGAGCCTGTCAAGTTGATAATTAGCATTAACCATCAAACAAGGGAGGCTGTTCACTTTGAATGTGAAGTCTGCTGTATGTTTCAGGAGCAAAACACTAGGAGTCAATTATGTAGGACCTAAAGTTGGAGAAACCTAAAGTTGGATAAGCTAATGCAACAGGACTCCAGTGCTATAGAATCATGTGTATAGGTGCCTGGTGGGGTCAGCACACCCAAATCAGAAAGACTATCCCATCCTTATTCCTTTATCCTACCCAATATTCCTTTAGCTCCCTCTCCTGAGGAAACTCAATAATGTTCTACATTTCAAGGGAGAACCATTTAAAGGCAATGACAAAGAACCTCAAAATGAGTCTGAAACTTTTATCTGATTTCTAACTACCAAATTAGACTAGTGCAGTCTCACAGCTACATGGAGAATACACGGGCATCAGATTTAGATTCAAAGCATTTTTTAACTTATAGGAGAAATGTCAAGACCCCCATGTCTTGAGTCTCAGAACTGGGGTTATGGGTAGAGAAAGCACAAAGAAAGGCCAGACACACGTAAATACATATAACAAAGCTGAAATTTTTTACAGAAATCTTTAACAGAGTTTTACAAGGGGTTAAGTTATTGGATGCAATTGACCCCAGCTGACCCATTCAACAAATATCATTGTTTAACAACTAGTATCCGTGAATGGTTGCTTTCAACCTTTGTGGAAGTTTTTGGGAAGTTGCACCCAACTTCTGCATATGTTGCTTTCAGAAAATGATACAAATACATTTCCTGAGTTAAGGGCTTGGAAGAGTATATAACTTGAGATTATAATTATGCATTCACTTAGGTTATAAAAGTTGACCACATGGGAAATCCATGGCAAGTAAGGTTGCTGTTACATTGTTCTCTTAAAGGCAGGTTAAACAGTACACAGTAGGATAACACACTTAAGTCTTAAATAACTGCAAGGTGTATGTATTATTAACTCTGGCTGTGAGGTCCAGCAAAAATTCCAGGCTCTTAGGTTGTAAGAGATATTGTCAGAATATTATAGCATCATATTCAAACAACCAGTAGAGGCTTGGGGATATATAAGACCATAGAAAGAATGTTGTTTGAGATCATGGCATCCACAGAGTGGAAATAGCATTACTTGGATGATAGAGGTTGACAGAGCATTCAATGAGTATACTGGCTTGTTGAAAACTATAGGATTCTCAGGGAGCCATGTTGCTTTTGTGATATTCAGAACTAGCCACAGAGCCTCCTATTCCTCTGGTTCCCACTTGAAGTATTCAGGAAGACTGCAATTTGTTGTTGTCTATAATCAGCCAACATGTCTGCTGTGTGTGTATTATAAAGGTGTAAAGAACATTGAGCAGAGGGCTTGGAAGATAGCACATTGGGTGAAGTGCTTGCTATATACAAGCAAGAGGATCAAGTACAGCTCCTCACCACCTTCATTAAAAAAATCTGGTGCAGTGACATGGCTGTAACCATGTCATGAGAGCAGTGAGGAGAAAGATTGATCCCATAGCTGCACTGAACTGCCAGTCTAACCAGAACACTGAGTCCCTGGTTCAGTAAGAGAGTCTGTTTCAAAAAGTAAGGTGGAAATGATGGAGGGAGATGTTTTGTGCCAACCTCTGAACTCACCCACATGCACATACATGGATGAGTGTACCCACACTTAAATTTGTGCACACTCACACACTAAAATAAGATATGTGCACACACATACACACAGCACTTATTTTTATGAGAGGTACTACATTTGAAGTGGCTCATCTTCTACCCTGAGGATGAATCTCAATGCTGCTTACATTGTAGAATGACAAGCCTCACTGTAGTCACTGTCCCCTGAGAGTTTCTGGTGACTTCACCTCTTTCACTTTGCATAAGTCTTCCTGTGGCACTTCACACTTATGTACTCTAAATACTGGGCACTTTAAGCAAACAACTCAAACACAGTAGATTATAGTATTTCCCGCTGTAATGTCAAAGCAATTAGATTTCTGAGAACTACACTTTATTAGGGTAGAAACCAGAAAACCCTGAGGTAAGGCTGCAAAGATTTCTTGTTTTTACTGGTACAAGGGAGTTGGTTTCTGTTTTTATCAATTAACTGGTCTGGAGAAAAAAAGGCATCAGGCAGATGAATGACTGCTTCCTATATGCCATGGGATATGTTTATGTGATTAAATGAATATGTTACAGCTGGTGATTAGCTGCAATTGTAGTCACATTCTGACTAATTTTAAGATCATCTATAGTCATTTTGAAAGACATATTTGACTTTTGAACATTCCGGTTGGGTGAGTGGAATCAGGGTGTGATATGTCTTTTATAATCACCCTGAGTTTTACAGTACCCTGTGGGATGCAATGTGACTTCCACTTTAGTATCTTGGAAAGAGGGATAAAGTCCAAGGGACTTCTCCATGGCCCATCCTAACCACAATGAGTCTCAATTTTTGATCAGAGTCAATGTACTTCTTTGGGTCTCTCAGTGCACATGTTACAAAAACACATCTCAACAAAAGATCAAAAATGAATGTGTCTGTGTACTCAGAAACCTTCTAGAATTTAAGTCTTGGTCTCAACCCTGATCAAAATAAGGCCTTCTGAATACAGGAGCCATAGCAGCAATATTATTCCTCAGGATTAATACTCACTCAAAACAGATGTCAGGTGGTCCCTGACAAAGAGTATTTTCTTTTCTCTGTGTCATTTTCTTTGACAAACAGTTGTATATCTTTGGTGTGCTTGGAGCCATTTGGCAGAAGATTTAAACCATATACAATGTGTTAATGATCCAAGAGGCTGAAGCATTCTGATGCTGTATAGGGCAACATAAGATCATGAGTTGCTTCTGGATTCTGACTGTGCTGGCAACTGATAATGAGACACAGCTCTCTGTATCTGGTTCATGTTGAGAGAGAGAGCTGGACTCCCAGGAGTGCTGAGACACCTGAGATCAGAGATAGGACTGAGACTTTCAGCAAAACTCTGAATTACCGTAAATGGAGAAACCAAGATATTCCATTGGGGGGAAAAACAAATTTACACAATATCTTTACACAAATCCAGCCCTACAACTGATAATAGATGAAAAACTCCAATACAAGGAGGGAAACTACACCCTACAAAAAGCAAGAAAGTAATCTTCTTTCAACTAACCCAGAAGAAGATAGCCACAGAAACATAATTCCAAATCTAACAACAAAAATAATAGGAAACAACAATCAGTGGTTCCTAAATATCTCTCACATCAATGGACACAATTCCCCAATAAAAAGACAGATTAACATACATGACATTGGTACAGAGACAGGCAGATAGATCAATGGAATAGAATTGAAAACCCAGAAATGAATCCACACACTTTTGGTCACTTGATCTTTGACAAAGGAGCTAAAACCATCTAGTGGAAAAAAGACAGCATTTGCAACAAATAGTGCTGAAAAAAAACCTGGCAGTCAGCATGTAGAGGAATGCAAATCAAGCCATTCTTACCTCCTTGTACAAAGCTCAAGTCTGTGTGGATCAAGGACCTCTACATAAAACCAGATACACTAAAATTAATAGAATAGAAAGAAGGTGGGGAAGAGCCTGGAACACATGGACACAGGACAAAAGTTCCAGAACAGAACACCAATGACTTACACTCCAAGTTCAAAAATCAACAAATGGAACCTCATAAAATTGCAATGTTTCTATAAGGCAAAGAACACTGTCACTAGGACAAAATGGCAGGCAACAGATTGTGAAAAGATCTTCACTAATCCTACATTCGATAGAGGGCTAATATCCAATATATACAAAGAACTCAAGAAGTTAGACTCCAGAGAACCAAATAACCCTATTAAAAATGGGTTACAGTGCTAAGCAAAGAATTTTCAACATAGGAATCTGGAATGGCCAAGAAGCATCAAAAGAAAGGTTCAACATCCTTAGTCATCAGGGAAATGCAAATCAAAACATCTCTGAGATTCTTCCTCATACCAGTCAGAACGGCTAAGATCTAAAACACAGGTAACAGCAGATGCTTGTGAAGATGTAGAGAAAGAGAAACTCTTCTCACTGTTGTTTGGGATTGTAAGCTGGTACAATCACTCTGGAAATCAGTCTGGTGATTTCAGTTCCTCAGAAAATTGGACATAGTACTACTTGAGGACCCAGATATTTCACTCCTGGGCATATACCCAATAGATGCTCCAACATAAATAAGAACACATGCTCCACTATGGTAATAACAGCCTCATTTATAATAGCCATAAGCTGGAAAGAACCCAGATGTCCCTCAACAAAGGAATGAATACAGAAAATGTGGTACATTTACACAATGGAGTCCTACTCAGCTATTAAAAACAATGGCATCATGAAATTCGTATTTAAATGGAGGTAAGTAGAAAATTTCATCCTGAGACACCGCCCGGATCTGAAGGGACCCAGTCAAACAGCTCCCTGCACGTAAATCCTGTGGGAGGGAGAGCTAGACCTTCAGAGGGGCAGACATGCCTGGGAAGCCAGAGGACACTACTTTCTGCCCACATTTCTGATGCTAGAGGAAAATGCCTAGTGCCACCTGGGCCCCCTGTGCACAGGGTCCGGAGCGAAGGCAGGGCAGGCCCTTCCGGTTGCGGCCCTCATAGAGAACTGAAACCCGGATCTGAGAAGCAACTCAAGTCCTGAGACCAGAGGTAAGACCAACTTTTCTGCTCCAAGTGACCTTCCTGGTGTACTCTGCACACCCGCCCACAGGAACACCTGAAGACCAGTAGGCAGGAATGACTATACGCCTGAAAGCAGAACACTCTGTTCCCATAACAGGCTGAAAGACAATAGGAAAACAGATCTACAGCACTCCTAACACACGGTACAATAGGACAGTCTAACCACTGTCAAAATAGCAGAACAAGGTAACACCAGAGACAACGTGATGACAAGAGGCAAGTGCACGAACCCAAGCAACAGAAACCAGGACTACATGGCATCATCGGAGCCCAATTCTTTCATCAAAGCAAACACTGAATATCCAAACACACCAGAAAAGCAAGACCTAGATTTAAAATCACATTTGATCATGATGATGGAGGACTTAAAGAAAGACATAAAGAACTCCCTTAGAGAAATGCAGGAGAACACAAATAATCAAGCAGAAGCCTATGGAGAGGAATCACAAAAATCCCTGAAAGAATTTCAGGAAAACACAATCAAACAGGTTAAGGAACTGAAAATGGAAATAGAAGCAATAAAGAAAGCACAAAGGGAGACAACCCTGGATATAGAAAACCAAAGGAAGAGACAAGGAACCGTAGATACAAGCATCACCAACAGAATACAAGAGATAGAAGAGAGAATATCAGGAGCAGAAGATTCCATAGAAATCATCGACACAGCGGTCAAAGATAATGTAAAACTGAAAAAGATACTGGCCGAAAACATACAGGTAATCCAGGAAACAATGAGAAGATCAAATGTAAGGATAATAGGTATAGAAGAGAGTGAAGACTCCCAATTCAAAGGACCAGTAAATATCTTCAACAAAATCATAGAAGAAAACTTCCCTAACCTAAAGAAAGAGATACCCATAAACATACAGGAAGCCCACAGAACTCCAAATAGATTGGACCAGAAAAGAAACTCCTCCTTTCACATAATAGTCAAAACACCAAATGCACAAAACAAAGAAAAAATATTAAAAGTCGTAAGGGAAAAAGGTCAAGTAACATATAGAGTAGGCCTATCAGAATTACACCAGACTTCTCACCAGAGACTATGAAAGCCAGAAGATCCTGGACAGATGTCATACAGACCCTAAGAGAACATAAATGCCAGCCTATGTTACTGTATCCAGCAAAGCTCTAATTAACATAGATGGAGAAACCAAGATATTCCATGACAAAACCAAATTTACACAAAATCTTTCTACAAATCCAACACTACAAAGGATAAAAAATGATAAAGCCCAACATAAGGAGGCAAGCTACACCCTAGAAAAAGCAAGAAACTAATTGTCTTGGCAACAAAAGAAAGAGAAGAAAAGCACAGAAACACAATCCCACATCCAAATATGAATATAACGGGAAGCAATAATCACTATTCCTTAATATCTCTCAACATCAATGGACTCAATTCCCCAATAAAAAGACACAGATTAATGAACTGGATAGCAATGAGGACCCTGCATTCTGCTGCCTACAGGAAACACACCTCAGAGACAAAGACAGACACTACCACAGAGTGAAAGGCTGGAACACAACTTTCGAAGCAAATGGTCGGGAGAAGCAAGCTGGAGTAGCCATTCTAATATCGAATAAAATCAATTTTCAAACAAAAGTCATCAAAAAAGATAAGGAAGGACACTTCATATTCATCAAAGGAAGAATCCACCAAGATGAACTCTCAATCCTAAATATCTATGCTCCAAATACAAGGGCACCCACATACATAAAAGAAACCTTACTAAAGCTCAAAGTAAACATTGCACCTCACACAATAATAGTAGATTTCAACACTCAACTCCATCAATGTACAGGTGATGTAAACAGAAATTAAACAGAGACATAGCCAGACTAAGAGAAGTCATGAACCAAATGGATTTAACAGATATTTATAGAACATTCTATCCTAAAACAAAAGGATATACCTTCTTCTCACCACCTAATGGTACTTTCTCTAAAATTGACCTTATAATTGGTCATAACACAGGCCTCAATAGATACAGAAAGATAGAAATCACCCATGTGTTGTATCAGACCACCACGGGCTAAATCTGGTGTTCAATAACAATAAGGGAAGAATACCCACGTATACAGGGATGGTGAACAATGCTCTACTCAATGATAACCTGGTCAAGGAAGAAATAAAGAAGAAAATTAAAGACTTATTCAAATTTAATGAAAATGAAGGTACAACATACCCAAACTTATGGGACACAATGAAAGCTATACTAAGAGGAAAACTCATAGCTCTGAGTGCCTGCAAAAAGAAACAGGAGAGAACATATATCAGCATCTTGACAGAACACCTAAAAGCTCTAGAATATAAAGAAGCAAATACACCCAGGAGGAGTAGAGGCAGGAAATAACGAACTCAGAGCTGAAATCAACCCAGTAGAAACAAAAAGGACTATAAAAGAATCAACAGAACCAAAAGTTGGTTTTTTGAGAAAATCAACATGATAGATAAACCTTTATCCAGACTACCCAGAGGACACAGAAACTGTGTCCAAATTAACTAAGTCAGAAATGAAGAGAGAGACATAATAACAGAGCAGAGGAAATTCAAAAAATCATCAGATCCTACTACAGAAGCATATATTAAAAAAAAAACTCGAAAATCTGGAGGAAATGGACAATTTCCTAGAGAGATACCAGGTACCGAAGTTAAATCAGGAACAGATAAACCAGTTAAACAACCCCATAACTCCTAAAGAAATAGAAGCAGTCATTAAAGTTCTCCCAACCAAAAAGAGCCCAGGTCCAGTTGGGTTCAGTGCAGAATTCTATCAGACCTTCATAGAAGATCTCATACCAATACTATTCTAACTATTCCGCAAAATTGAAACAGATGGAACACTACTGAATGCCTTCCATGAAGCCACAATTACTCTTATACCTAAACCACACAAAGACCCAACAAAGAAAGAGTACTTCAGACCAATTTCCCTTATGAATATCGATGCAAAAATACTCAATAAAATTCTCACAAACCGAATCCAAGAGCATATCAAAACAATCATCCATCATGATCAAGCAGAATTCATTCCAGGGATGCAGGGATGGTTTAATATTCGGAAAACCATCAATGTAATCCACTATGTAAACAAACTGAAAGATTAAAACCACATGATCTTTCATTAGATGCTGAGAAAGCATTCGACAAAATTCAACATCCCTTCATGTTAAAAGACCTGGAAAGAACAGGAATTCAAGGCCCATACCTAAACATAGTAAAAGCCATATACAGCAAACCAGTAGCGAACATTAAACTAAATGGAGAAAAACTTGAAGCAATCCCACTAAAATCAGGGACTAGACAAGGCTCCCCACTCTCTCCCAACTTATTCAATATAGTTCTCGAAGTCCTAGCCAGAGCAACCAGACAGCAAAAGGAGATCAAAGGGATACAGATTGGAAAGGAAGAAGTCAAAACCTCACTATTTACAGAAGATATGATTGTATAATTAAGTGATCCAAAAAGTTCCATCAGAGAACTACTTAACCTGATAATGTTGGTGTTTATAAAAGCAAAGTGGCTGGGTATAAAATTAACCCAAATAAATCAGTAGCCTTCCTCACACAAAAGAGGAACAAGCCGAGAAAGAAATTAGGGAAATGACACCCTTCATAATAATCCCAAATCATATAAAATACCTCGGTGTGACTTTAACCAAGCAAGTAAAAGATCTGTACATTAAGAACTTCAAGCCTCTGAAGAAAGAAATTGAAGAAGATCTCAGAAGATGGAAAGATTTCCCATGCCCATGGATTGGCAGGATTAATATAGTAAAGATGGCCATTTTACCAAAAGCGATCTATAGATTCAATGCAATCCCCATCAAAATTCTTCAGAGAGTTAGTCAGAAGAATTTGCGAATTCATCTGGAATAACAAAAACCCAGGGTAGCTAAAACTATCCTCAACAATAAAAGGACTTCTGGGGGAATCACTATCCCTGAACTCAAGCAGTATTACAGAACAATAGTGATAAAAACTGCATGGAATTGGTACAGAGACAGACAGATAGACCAGTGGAATAGAATTGAAGACCCAGAAATGAACCCACACACCTATGGTCACTTGATTTTTGACAAAGGAGCCAAAACCATCCAATGGAAAAAAGACAGCATTTTCAGCAAATGGTGCTGGTTCAACTAGAGGTCAGTATGCAGAAGAATGCAGATCGACCCATTCTTATCACCCTGTACAAAGCTTAAGTCCAAGTGGATCAAGGACCTCCACATCAAACCAGATACACTCAAACTAATAGAAGAAAAAGTAGGGAAGAACCTCGAACACATGGGCACTGGAGAAAATTTCCTGAACAAAACACCAATGACTTATGCTCTAAGATCAAGAATCGACAAATGGGATCTCATAAAACTGCAAAGCTTTTACAAGGCAAAGAAGACTGTGGTTAGGAGAAAACAGCAACCAACAGATTGGGAAAAGATCTTTACCAATCCTACAACTGATACAGGGCTGATATAGAGAGAATTCAAGAAATTAGATGGCAGGGAGACAAATAACTCTATTAAAAATGGGGTTCAGAGCTAAACAAGGAATTTACAACTGAGGAATGCCGAATGGCTGAGAAACACCTAAAGAAATGTTCAACATCTTTAGTCATAAGAGAAATGCAAATCAAAACAACCCTGAGATTCCACCTCACACCAGTCAGAATGGCTAAGATCAAAAACTCAGGTGACAGCCGATGCTGTCGTCGGTGTGGAGAAAGAGGAATACTCCTCCATTGTTGGTGGGATTGCAGACTGGTTCAACCATTCTGGAAATCAGTCTGGAGGTTCCTCAGAAAACTGGACATTGAATTACCTGAGGACCCAGCTATACCTCTCTTTGGCATATACCCAAAAGATGCCCCAACATAACAAAGACACATGCTCCACTATGTTCATAGCAGCCTCAATTATAATAGCCAGAAGCTGGAAAGAACCCAGATGCCCTTCAACAGAGGAATGGATACAGAAAATGTGGTACATCTACACAATGGAATACTACTCAGCCATCAAAAACAATGACTTTACAAAATTCGTAGGCAAATGGTTGGAACTGGAAAATATCATCCTGAGTGAGGTAACCCAATCACAGAAAAACACATGCATGTGCATACCATATGCACTCATTGATAAGTGGCTATTAACACAAATGCTCGGATTACCGTAGATGCCCAGAACACATGAAACTCAAGAAGGATGACCAAAATGTGAATGCTTCACTCCTTCTTTAAAAGGAGAACAAGAATACCCTTGGGAGGGAATAGGGAGGCAAAGTTTAGAAGAGAGGAAGAAGGAACCCCTATTCAGAGCCTGCCCCACATGTGTCCCTTACATATACAGCCAGCAAACTAGATAAGATGGATGAAGCAAATAGGTGCAGGCTGACAGAAACTGGATGTAGATCTCTCCTGGGAGACACAGCCAGAATATAGCAAATACATAGGCGAATGCCAGCAGCAAACCACTGAACTGAGAATGGGATCCCCATTGAAGGAATCAGAGAAAGGACCAAAAGAGCTGAAGGGGCTTGAGACCCCATATGAACAACAATGCCAACCACCCAGAGCTTCCAGGGACTAAGTCACTACCCAAAGACTATACATGGACTGACCCTGGGCTCAAACTTCATAGGTAGCATTGAATAGGCTAGTAAGAACACTAGTGGAAGGGGAAGCGCTTGGTTCTGCCAAGACTGAACCCCCAGTGAATGTGATTGTTGGGGGATGGCGGTATTGGGTGGAGCATACGGAGGGGAAAACCCATATAGAAGAGGAGGGGGAGGGTTTAGGGGGATGTTGGCCTGGAAACTGGGAAGGGGAATAACAATCGAAATGTAAATAAGAAATACCCAAGTTAATAAAGAAGGAGGAAAAATAAGAGAAAGAAAATGTCATCCTGAGTGAAGTAATCCAGTCACAAAAACCACACATGATATGCACTCACTGGTAAGTAGATATTACTCCAAAAACTTGGAATACCCAAGATACAATTCACAGACCACATGAAGCTCAAAAAGAAGAAACACCAAAGTGTGGATGCTTCAGTCCTTCTTAGATGAGGGAACAATATACTCTCAGGAGGTATTACAGATACAAAGTGTGGAGCAGAGACTGCTCCACATGGAAAGGCCAGTCAGAGATGCCCTACCTAGGGATCCATCCCATATGCAGACACAAAACCCAGACAATAATGCTGATACCACAAAGTGCTTGCTGACAGGATCCTGATATAGCTGTCTCCTGAGAGGCTCAGCCAGAGCCTAACAAATATAGAGATGGATGTTCACAGCCAACCACTGGACTGAGAACAGAGTCCCCAGTGGAGGAATTTGGTAAAGGACTGAAGGAGCTGAAGGAGTTTACAACCTCATAGGAAGAACAACAATATCAACCAACCAGGTCCCTACAGATCCCAGGGACTAAAACACCAACCCAAAAGTAGGTATGGAGTGACCTATCGCTCCAGACACTTATGTAGCAGAGGATGACCTTGTTGGTCATCAATGGGAGGAGAGGCCTTTGGTCCTGTGAAGGTGTGATGCCCCCATGTAGGGGAATGCCACGGCTGGGAGGAAGGAGTGGGTGGATGGGTGGGATAGCTCCCTCACAGAAGCAGGGTGTGAGGGGATGGGATAGGGGTTTCAGGAGGGAAAACCGGGATAGGGAATTACATTTGAGATGTAAATAAAGAAATATTCAATAAAAGAAAAGAAAAAATTAAAAAAAGAATAGATTATTTTAAAAGGACCATATGTAAAGTAATTGTAAATTAAATATGTAATCGGTAGGAAGAGTCACAGTCCATTCTCAAAAGAGCTGACCTTTCATTTCAGAGGCTCATATCTTCAGATTACCTAAGATTTGGAAATTGCACAAGAGACGCACGGCTCCTTTTTTGTCGATTCCAATAATGCCACCAACTTTTACATCAGTTTCTCTTTTTCTTTTCTTTTATGTATATAGGTGTTTTGCTCTCATGTATATTTGTGTACCATGTAAGTGAACAAACAGGGAAATGTGTTCCATTTTTCTTCAATGTTTGTAGGGCTTTTATTTTTATTTTTTAATGGATATTTTATTTATTTACATTTCAGATTTTATCCCCTTCCTCAGTTTCCCCTCCGGAAACCCCTTATCCCATGTCCCTCCCCCTGCTTCTATGAAGGTGCTCCCCTCTGCTTCTATGAGGATGCTCCTCCACCACCCATCCACTCTCCCCTCCCATCCCTGGCATTGCCCTATATGTGGGCAACAAGAATTCACAGAACCAAGGGCCTCTTCTCCCATTAATGATCAACAATGACATCCTCTGCACATATGTGGCTGGAGTCATGGGTCCCTCCATGTTTACTCATTGGTTGGTGCTTGAGTCCCTAGGAGTTCTTGGGGGGGGCAGTGGATTCTGGTTTGTTGATATTATTGTTCATCTTATGGGGTTGCAAATCCCTTTAGTTCCTTTCAGACCTTCGCCTAATTCCTCCATTGGGGTCCCCATGCTCAGGCAGATGGTTGGCTGCAAGCATCTGTATTTGTATTGGTAAGGCTTTGGCAGAGCCTCTCCGGAGACAGCTATATCAGGCTCCTGTCAGCATGCACTTCCTGGCATCTGCTATAGTGTCTGAGTTTGGTGTCTATATATGGGATAGTCTCTAAATTGGCTTTCCTTCAGTCTCTTCTCCACACTCTGTCTCTGCATTTGCTCCCTTGAGTATTTTGTTCCCCATTCTAAGAAGGACTGAAGCATCCACAGTTGGGTCTTCCTCCTTCTTGAGGTTCATGTCGTCTGTGAATTGTATCTTAGGTATTCCAAGTTTTTGGGCTAATAACCATTTATCAGTGAGTGCTTACTTTGTGTGTTCTTTTGTGACTGGGTTACTTCACTCAGGACGACATTTTCTAGTTCCGTCCAGTTGCCTAAGAATTTCATGAAGTCATTGTTTGTAATAGCTGAGTAATATTCCATTGTGTAAATGTACCATATTTTCTGTATCCATTCCTCTGTTGAAGGGCATCTGGGTTCTTTCCAGCTCTGGCTATTATAAATAAGGCTGCTATGAACATAGTGGAACATGTGTTTGTTATATGTTGGACCATCTTTTGGGTATGTGCCCAGGATTGGGATAGCTGAGCCTTCAGGTAGTACTATGTCCAATTTTCTGAGGAACTGAAATCGCCAGACTGACTTCCAGAGAGGTTGTACCAGTCTGCTATCCTACCAACAATGGAGGAGTGTTCCTCTTTCTCCACATCCTTGCCAGCATCTGCTGTCACCTGAGTTTTTGATCTTAGCCATTCTGACTGGTGTGAGGTGGAATCTCAAATGATTTGCATTTCCCTTATGATGAAGGATGTTCAACATTTCTTTAGGTGTTTCTAAGTCATTCAACATTCATCTTTTGAGAATTCTTCATTTAGCTCTGCACCCCATTTTTAATAGGATTATTTGGTTCTCGGGAGTCTTACATCTTGAGTCTGTGTATATATTGGATATTAGCCCTCTATTGAATGTAGAATTAGTGAAGATCTTTTCCCAATATTTTGGTTGCTGCTTTGGCCTAATGACAGTGCCCTTTGCCTTTCAGAAGCTTTGCAATTTTATGTGGCTCCATTTGTCAATTTTTGATCTTAGACCATAAGCCATTGGAGTTTTGTTCAGGAAAATTTCTCCTGTGCCCATGTGATCAAGACTCTTCCCTACTTTCTATTCTACTAGTTTTAGTGTATCTTGTTTTATGTGGAGGTCCTCAATCCACTGGGACTTGAGCTTTGTACAAGGAGAAAAGAATGGGTGAATTTGAAATTTTCTATAAGTTGAACCAGCACCATTTGCTAGAGATGTCGTTTTTTACCACTGGATGGTTTTAGCTTCATTGTCAAAGATCAAGTAATCCTAGAAGTGTGGGTTCATTTCTGGGTCTTCAATTCTATTCCATTGATCTATGTGCATATCCCTGTATAGAGACCATGTAGTTTTTTTTTTTTTTAATCATGGTTGCTCTCTAATACAGCTTTATGTCAGGGATGGTGATTTCCCTTGAAGTTCCTTTATGTTTGAGAGTAGTTTTGACTATCCTGGGTTTTTTGATATTCAAAATGAATACGCAGATTTCTCTTTCTAACTCTATGAAGAGTTGAGTTGAAATTTCGATGGGGATTGGATTGGATCTGTAGATTGCTTTTGGCAAGATGGTCATTTTTACAATATTAATCCTGCCAATCCATGAGCATTGGAGATCTTTCCACACTCTGAGATCTTTCATTTCTTTCTTTAGACACTTGAAATTCTTGTCAGACAGACCTTTCACTTTCTTGGTTAGAGTCACATTAAGGTACTTTACATTGTGAAGAGTGTTGTTTCCCTTATTTCTTTCTCAGCCTGTTTATTCTTTGAGTAGAGGAAGGCTAGTGATTTGTTTCAGTTAATTTTATATCCAACCACTTTACTGAAGTTGTTTATCCGGTTTAGGACTGATTGTGGTGGAGTTTTGAGGGTCACTTAAGTACATTATCGTATCATCAGCAAATAGTGATTTTTTACTTCTTCATTTCCAATTTGTATCCTTTGACTTCCTTTTGTTGTCTAATTGTTCTGGCAAGAATGTCAAGTACTATATTGAATAGGTAGGAAGAAAGTGGACAGCTTTGTCTAGTCCTTGATTTTAGTGGGACTGCTTCAAGTTTGTCTTTATTTAGTTTGATGTTGGCTACTAGTTTGCCATATATTGCTTTTACTATGTTTAGGTATGGGCCTCGAATTCCTGATCTTTCCAAGTCTTTTATAATAAAAGGGTGTTGAATTTGTCAAATGCTTTCTTAGCATTTAATGAGATGATCATGTGGTTTTTTCTCTTTGAGTTTGTTTATATACTGCATTACATTTTTGGATTTCCATATACTTATCCATCCTTCTATCCTGAGGATGAAGCCTACTTGATCATGATAGATGATCATTTTGATATGTTCTTGGGTTCAGTTTGTTAGAATTTTATTATTTTTTGCATCAATATTTAGAAGTAAAATGGGTCTGAAACTCTCCTTTTTGTTGGGTCTTTGTGTGGTTTAAGTATGACCATAATTGTGGCTTCATAGAACAAATGGCATAGAGTTCCTTTTGTTTCCATTTTGTGGAATCGCTTGAAGAGTATTGGTATTAGGTCTTGAAGGTCTGATAGAATTCTGCACTGAACCCATCTGGTACTGGGGTTTTTTTTTTGGCTGAGAGACTTTCAATGACTACTATTTCCTAAGGGGTCATGGGACTGTTTAGACAGTTTATCTAATCCTGATACAACTTTGTTACCTGGTATCTGTCTAGAACATTGTCCATTTCATCCACATTTTCCAGGTTTCTTGAGTATAGGCTTATAGTAGGAACTGGTGATTTTTCGAATTTCCTCAGTTTCCATTGTTATGTCTCCCTTTTCAATTCTAATTTTGTTAATTTAGATACTCTCTCTGTGCCCTCTGGTTAGTCTAGCTAAGGGTTTATCTATTTTGTTGATTTTCTTAAAGAACTAGCTCCTGGTTTTGTTGATTCTTTGTATAGCTCTTTTTCTTTCTACTTGGTTGATTTCAGCCCTGAGTTTGATTATTTCCTCCATTTTCTCCTGTTGGGTTTCTATCCTTCTTTTTGTTCTAGAGCTTTCAGATGTGCTATTAAGCTGCTAGCATATGCTCTCTCCAGTTTCTTTATGGAGGCACTCAGAGCTATGAGCTTTACTCTTAGCATTGCTTACATTGTATCCATAAATTTGGGTATGTTGTGCCTCCATTTTCATTAAACTCTAAAAGTCTTTAATATCTTTATTTTTTCCTTGATCAAATTGTCATTGAGTAGAGCGTTGTTCAGCTTCTATATGCATGTGGCTTTTTTGTTGTTTCTGTTTTTATTGAAGACTATCCTTGATCCATGGTGAACTTATAGAATGCACAGGAATATTTCAATCTTTTTGTATTTGGCAAAGCTGGTTTATGATTGATTATATTATCAGTTTTGGAGAAGGTAACATAAGGTGCTGAGAAGAACATATATTCTTTAGTTTTAGGATGAAATATTCTATAAATATCTGTTAAATTCAATTGCTTCATAACTTCTGTTAGTTACACTGTATCTCTCTTTAGCTTCTGTTTCCATGATCTGTCCATTGATGAGAGTGAGGTGTTAAAGTTTTCCAGTATTATTATGTCAGGTACAATGCGTGCTTTGAGCTTTAGTAAGGTTTCTTTTATGAATGTAGGTACACTTGTATTTGGAGCATAGATATTTAGGATTGAGAGTTCATCTTGTTGGATTTTTCCTTTGAGGAATATGAAGTGTCCTTCTATATCTTTTTTGATAACTTTTGGTTGAAAGTAGATTTTATTCGATATTAGAATGGCTACTCCAGCTTGTTTCTTGTGACGATTTGCTTGGAAAATTGTTTTCCAGCCTTTTACTCTGAGGTAGGCTCTATCTTTGTCACAGAGGTGCATTTCCTATATGCAGCAAAGTGCTGGGTCCTCTTTACTTATCCATATTTTTAAAAAATATTTATTTATTATATAAGTACACTATAACTGTCTTCAGACACACCAGAAGAGGGCATCGGATCTCTTTACAGATGGTTGTGAGCCACCATGTGGTTGCTGGGAATTGAACTCAGGACCTCTGGAGAGCAGTCGGGGCTCTTAACCACTGAGCCATCTCTCCAGCCCACTTATCCATATTTTAATCTATGTCTTTTTATTGGAGAATTGAGTCCATTGATGTTAAGAGATATTAAAAAAAAGTAGTTGTTGCTTCCTGTTATTTTTCTTGTCAGAGGTAGAATTACGTTTGTGTGGGTATCTTCATTTGAGTTTGTTGGGAGATTACTTTCTTGCTTTTTCTAGTGTATAGTTTCCCTCTTTGTGTTGAAAATTTACATCTATTATCCTTTATAGGACTGGATTTGTCTAAAGATATTGTGTAAATTTGGTTTTGTCATGGATTATCTTGTTGTCTCCATCTATGTTAATTGAGAGTTTTGCTGGGTATAGTAGCCTGAGCTGGCATTTGTGTTTTCATAGGATCAGTAAGACATCTTCCCAGGATCTTCTGGCTTTTACAGTCTCTGGTGAGAAGTCTGGTGTGATTCTGACAGGTCTGCCCTTCTATGTTGCTTGAGCATTTTCCCCTTACTGCTTTTAATACTATTTATTAGTTTTGTGCATTTGGTGTTTTGACTATTATGTGGCAGGAGGAATTTCTTTTCTTGTCCAATCTATTTGGAGATCTGTAGGCCTCTTGTCTGTTTATGGGCATCTCTTTCTTTACTATAGGGAAGTTTTCTTCTGTAATTTTGTTGAAGATATTTACTGGCCATTTAATTTGGAATCTTGGCTCTCTTCTCTACCTATTATCATTAGCTTTGGTCTTGTCATTGTGTCCTGGATTTCCTGGATATTTTGGATTACAAGCTTTTTGAATTTTGCATTTGCTTTGACTGTTGTGTCAATGTTTTCTATGGTATCTTCTGCACCTCAGATTCTCTCTGCAATGCCTTGTATTCTGTTGGTGATACTTGCACCATTATTATTGCTTTGTTTGGTTGTTTTTTTTTTTTTTCTGGAGCTGGGGACCGAAACCAGGGCCTTGTGCTTGCTAGGCAAGTGCTCTACCACTGAGCTAAATCCCCAACCCCACCATTATTATTTCTTTATTGTTTCTATTTCCATTTTTAGATCCTTGATGGTTTTTTACAAGTCCTTCACCTGTTTGGTTGTGGATTCCTGTAATTCTTTAAGGGATTTTGTTTCTCTTTAAGGGCTTCTACCTGTTTACCTGTGTTCTGATGTTTTTCCTTTTTTTTTTTAATTCTTTTTTTTTCTTTATTAACTTGAGTATTTCTTATTGACATTTCGATTGTTATTCCCTTTCCTGGTTTCCGGGCCAACATTCCCCTTATCCCTCCCGCTCCCCTTCTATAAAGATGTTCCCCTCCCCATCCTTCCCCCATTACCACCTTCCCCCCAACAATCATGTTCACTGGGGGTTCAGTCTTAGCAGGACCCAGGGCTTCCCCTTCCACTGGTGCTCTTACTAGGATATTCATTGTTACCTATGAGGTCAGAGTCCAGGGTCAGTCCATGTATAGTCTTTAGGTAGTGGCTTAGTCCCTGGAAGCTCTGGTTGCTTGGTATTGTTGTCCATATGGGGTCTCGAGCCCCTTAAAGCTCTTCCAGACCATTCTCTGATTCCTTCAACGGTGGTTCCATTCTCAGTTCAGTGGTTTGCTGCTGGCATTTGCCTATGTATTTGCTGTATTCTGGCTGTGTCTCTCAGGAGAGATCTACTTCCAATTCCTGTCAGCCTGCACTACTTTGCTTCATCCAACTTGTCTAATTGGGTGGCTGTATATGTATGGGCCACATGTGGGGCAGGCTCTGAATGGGTGTTCCCTCAGTCTCTGTTTTAATCTTTGCCTCTCTCTTCCCTGCCAAGGGTATTCTTGTTCCCCTTTTAGAGAAGGAGTGAAGCATTCACATTTTGATCATCTGTCTTGAGTTTCATGTGTTCTGTGCATCTAGAGTAATTCAAGCATTTGGGCTGATAGCCACTTATCAATGAGTGCATACCATGTATGTCTTTCTGTGATTGGGTTAGCTCACTCAGGATGATAATTTCCAGTTCCATCCTTTTGTCTATGAATTTTCATCAAGTCATTGTTTTTGATAGCTGAGTAATATTCCATTGTGTAGATGTACCACATTTTCTGTATCCATTCCTCTGTTGAAGGGCATCTGGGTTCTTTCCAGCTTCTGGCTATTATAAATAAGGCTGCTATGAACATAGTGGAGCATGTGTCTTTTTTATATGTTGGGGCATCTTTTGGGTATATGCCCAAGAGAGGTATAGCTGGATCCTCAGGCAGTTCAATGTCCAATTTTCTGAGGATCCTCCAGACTGATTTCCAGAATGGTTGTACCAGTCTGCAATCCCACCAACAATGGAGGAGCGTTCCTCTTTCTCCACATCCTCGCCAGCATTTGCTATCACCTGAGTTTTTGATCTTAGTCATTCTGACTGGTGTGAGGTGAAATCTCAGGGTTGTTTTGATTTGCATTTCCCTTATGACTAAAGTTGTATAACATTTCTTTAGGTGTTTCTTACTCATTTGTCATTCCTCAGCTGTGAATTCTTTGTTTAACTCTTAACCTCATTTTTTAATAGGGTTATTTGTCTCCCTGAAGTCTAACTTCTTGAGTTCTTTGTATATTTTTGGGTGTAAGCCCTCCTTCTGTTGTAGAATTTGTAAAGATCTTTCCAGAACCTGTTGGTTGTCGTTTTGTCTTAACAACAGTGTCCTTTGCCTTACAGAAGCTTTGCAGTTTTATGAGATCCCATTTGTCGATTCTTGATCTTAGAGCATAAACCATTGGTGTTTTGTTCAGGAAATTTTCTCCAGTGCCCATGTGTTCGAGATGCTTCCCCACTTTCTTTATTTCTTCCTTGCCCAGGTTATCGTTGAGTAGAGCATTGTTCAACTTCCACGTATATGTGGGCGTTCTTCCCTCATTGTTGTTGAAGACCAGCTTTAGGCCGTGGTGGTCTGATAGGATGCATGGGATTATTTCTATCTTTCTGTATCTGTTGAGGCCTGTTTTATGACCAATTATATGGTCAATTTTGGAGTAAGTACCATGAGGTAGTGAGAAGAATGTATATCCTTTTGCTTTAGGATAGAATGCTCTATAAATATCTGTTAAGTCCATTTGGTTCATGAATTCTCTTAGTCTGTCTATGTCTCTGTTTAATTTCTGTTCACATCACCTGTCCATTGATGTTAGTGGGGTGTTGAAATCTCCTACTAAGTATTGTGTGAGGTGCAATATGTGTTTTGAGCTTTAGTAAGGTTTCTTTTATGTATGTAGGTGCACTTGTATTTGGAGCATAGATATTTAGGATTGAGAGTTCATCTTGGTGGATTTTTCCTTTGATGAATATGAAGTGTCCTTCCTTATCTTTTTTGATGACTTTTAGCTGAAAATCAATTTTATTCGATATTAGAATGGCTACTCCAGCTTGCTTCTCCCGACCATTTGCTTGGAAAGTTGTTTTCCAACCTTTCACTCTGAGGTAGTATCTGTCTTTGTCTCTGAGGTGTGTTTTCTGTAGGCAGCAGAGTGCAGGTTCCTCATTGCATATCCAGTTTGTTAATCTATGTCTTTTTATTGGGGAGTTGAGACCATTGATGTTGAGAGATATTAAGGAATAGTGATTATTGCTTCCTGTTATATTCATATTTGGATGTGAGTTTATGTTTGTGTGCTTTTCTTGTCTTTGTTTTGTTGCCAAGACGATTAGTTTCTTGCTTTTTCTAGGGTGTAGCTTGCCTCCTTATGTTGGGCTTTACCATTTATTATCCTTTGTAGCGCTGGATTTGTAGAAAGATATTGTGAAATTTGGTTTTGTCATGGAATATCTTGGTTTCTCCATCTATGTTAATTGAGAGTTTTGCAGGATACAGTAACCTGGGCCTGCATTTGTGTTCCCTTAGTGTCTGTATGACATCTGTCCAGGATCTTCTGGCTTTCATAGTCTCTGGTGAGAAGTCTGGTGTGATTCTGATAGGTCTGCCTTTATATGTTACTTGACCTTTTTCCCTTACTGCTTTTAATATTCTTTCTTTATTTTGTGCGTTTGGTGTTTTGACTATTATGTGACGGGAGGTGTTTCTTTTCTGGTCCAATCTATTTGGAGTTTTGTAGGCTTCCTTTATGTTTATGGGCATTTCTTTCTTTAGGTTAGGGAAGTTTTCTTCTACGATTTTGTTGAAGATATTTACTGGTCCTTTGAGTTGGGAGTCTTTACTCTCTTCTATACCTTTTATCCTTACATTGGATCTTCTCATTGAGTCCTGGATTTCCTATATGTTTTGGACCAGTAGCTTTTTCCGTTTTACATTATCTTTGACCGTTGTGTCGATGATTTCTATGGAATCTTCTGCTCCTGAGATTCTCTCTTCCATCTCTTGCATTCTGTTAGTGATGCTTGTATCTACGGCTCCTTGTCTCTTCCTTTGGTTTTCTATATCCAGGGTTGTTTCCCTGTGTCATTTCTTTATTGCCTCTATTTCCATTTTTAACTCCTTCACCTGTTTTGTGTGTGTGTGTGTGTGTGTGTGTGTGTGTGTGTGTGTGTGTGTGTGTTTTCCTGGAATTCTTTCAGGGATTTTTGTAATTCCTCTCTATAGGCTTCTAGTTGTTTATTTGTGTTGTCCTGTGTTTCTCTAAGGGAGTTCTTCATGTCTTTCTTGAAGTCCTCCAGCATTATGATCAAATGTGATTTTAAATCTAGATCTTGCTTTTCTGGTGTGTTTGGATATTCAGTGTTTGCTTTGGTGGGAGAATTGGGCTCCGATGATGCCGTGTAGTCTTGGTTTCTGTTGCTTGGGTTTCCGCGCTTTCCTCTCACCATCAGATTGTCTCTGGTGTTATCTTGTTCTGCTATTTCTGACAGTGGCTCGACTGTCCTATAGGCCGGTGTGTCAGGAGTACTGTAGACCTGTTTTCCTGTTTTCTGTCAGCCAGTTATGGGAACAGAGTGTTCTGCTTTTGGGTGTGTAGTCTTTCTTGTCTACAGGTCTTCAGCAGTTCTTGTGGGCCTGTGTCCTTAGTCCACCCGGCAGGTTGCTTGGAGCAGAAAATTTGGTGTAACCTGTGGCCCCCTGGTTCATGTTGCTCGTGGGTGTCTGCTTTTGAGCTCTCAGTGAGGGCGGCACCCAGGAGGGCCTGTGATGTCTTTTCCCTGAGCCCCTGTGCACCGGGGTCCCAGATGACGTTAGGTGTTTTCCTCTGGAGTCAGAAATGTGGGCAGAATGTAGTCTCTTCTGGCTTCCTACTCGTGTCTGCCCCTCTGAAGGTTTAGCTCTCCCTCCCATAGGATTTGGGTGCAGAGAACTGTTGACTGGGTCCCCTCATGTCCGTGCGGTGTCTGGACAGTGGGGGACCTGCCACTCAAGTGCCCCTATCTTCTGGTTCCCAAAGGCCATATACAGTTTCCTCTTGTGCCAGGGATGTGGGCAGGGGTTAGCAATATTGGTGGTCTCTCCCGCTCTGCAGTCTCAGGAGTGCCCACCTGTCTGGGCAGTGACTTCTGTCTCCCAAGGGGTTTGGTAGCAGTGAGCTGTGGGCCGGGATCCGAGATGTGATTTTTTAAATTATAATCTTTCTTTTGGGGTGTGTTGGCTTAACCAGGGCATGCTGTAGTAGGAGAACTGGGTTATGATGACACCATGTATCCTTGATTTCTGTTGTTCAGTTTCTTGTGCTTGCCTGTTGACATCTGGGTATCTCTGGTGTTAGTTGGTCTTGCTGTCTCTGACTGTATCCTGTCCCTCCTCTGAGCCTATGAGCCTGTGATCTTAGGTCTGTCAGTACTCCTGGTAGACAAACTCTTTCAGGACAGGATTTGGGTACGGAGAACTGTGCCACAGGGTTAACTCTGGTGTGCAGATTGGATTATGAATACTGGAAGGCTTTATTTTTATTATTTTTATTTACATTCTAGTTGTCCCCCCCCCCGTCTTCTCTTCCAAAGTTTCTCATCCTATTCCTCCTCCCCCTTGCTTCCAAGAGGGTGTTCCCCATGACATCAGACTTCCCCATTCCATGCTGTGTCAAGTCTCTTGAGGATTAAGCACATATTCTCTAGGCAGACCTTTGCTATATTTTGGCCAGGGGCCTTGGACTGGCCAGTGTATGCTCCTGGCCTCTGGAAGCTTCCTTAAGTTGAGACTGCTACTCTTCCTATGGGGTCATTCTCCCCTTCAGCTCCTTCAATCCTTCTCCTAATTCAACTATAGGGTTCCTGACTCCAGTTCACAGGGTCAGGGTCTGTCTCAATCAGTTGCTGGGATGGCATCTCAGAGGACAGCCATGCTAGGCTCCTGTCTGTAAGCACATCATAGCATCAGTAATAGTGTCAGGCCTTGGTGCCCTCCCATCCCATGTATCTCAAATGCAGTGCAATTACTGGGAATGTGTTTTTAAGACATAAATGCACTCCTGCATATATAATCAATTTCCCTTTGTTTAGAGTAAGTGTTGTAATGGATGTAATCACAAGGCTGACTTTGAAGTACAAGTCTGAATTGAAGTCTAATGATTTCCTGGGCCTTTGGAAATTCTAGAGTGTCAACTTCATGAAAAGGAGGCTGCCCACTGAGTGTAAGCTCAAGTCCACCAATCACAACATTAGGTTTCTGTGATGGCCACACTCCACTCTGGGAATTCATAATGCTTAGCCCACACTACATCAGTCTCAGTGTTTGCAGCTTTAAAAAGCAAAAATAAGTCTTTTTCTGCTTCTCTTGGGTAGGATCCTGGATAGAACTTCACAAGATTCCTTTCTCTGAGGGTCTTCTTAGCTCCAATCCAGGGTCAGCCAGCTTTGATACCTCAAAGCTCATGTAGGAGAGGATCATTTGAGAAGCCTCAGGAATTGCTAGTTATCTCTCTAAGCAGTGGATCTCAACTTTCCTAATGCTGTAACCCTTTAATACAGTTCCTCATGTTGTGACCCCTGACCATAAAATTACTTTCATTGCTGCTTTATAACTATATTTTTCTAGTTATACATTTGCATGTAAAATGTTTTTGATAGTTTTAGGGGACCTCTGTGAAAAAAATTGATCCCTCAAAGGATCTCAACCTACAGGATGAAAAGAGCTAATCAAAAGTCTTTAGTATTTATCTCAATAGAGTTAGGAATAATTGTGTGGAACGTCAAAGGACTCAATGCTTCTGCCTTTGTATCAGAGTTGCTGTAGAAGATGAAAAACGCTATTCCTGGATCCTCCCATATTTTATCTACACGGATAAGAGACAGAACAAGCTCAGAAAGTGTACTCTCCTTGGACAATGAGAAGATCAGGCTATGGAGTAGGAAAAAGATAGGTAAGGAAGGGGCATGTAGGTACTCAAACCCCATGGGGGAGAGAGCTGGACCCTCAGAAGTGCAGATACTCCTGAGAACTCAGAGGAGACTACTCTCTGCCCATATTCCCCACCCAAAAGGAAATTGCCTCATGCATCTGTGCCCCCTGGGCACAGGTACATAGGAGTAGTTACGGGCAGGACCCTTTGGGTTTCTACCTGCTGAGAGCTGAAAGCCAGTCACCAGGAGAGCCTACATACCTGAGAGCAGACACAAGACCAACTTTTCTGCTTTAAGTGACCTGCTGGGTGGACTCAGATCACACAAAGGCAGAAGGCCTCTGGGGCAGGGCACTTCCAGTTTCTGGCTGTTCCTGGAACTGAACTGAACTGATCCAACAGCTCTCTGCACTCAAATCCCATGGGGGAAAGAGCTGGACCCTCAGAAGCGCAGACACTCCTGAGAACTCAGAGGAGACTACTCTCTTCCCACATTCCAGAAGCAAGAGGAAATCACCTAGTGCCATCTATGCCCTCTGTAGTCAAGCCACTGTCAGAGACAGCAAGACAGGCTAATACCAGAGACAACCTGATGGCGAGAGGCAAGCACAGAAACCTAAGCAACAGAAACCAAGACTACTTGGTATCATCAGAGCCCAGTTCTCCCACCAAAGCAAATACTGGATATCCAAACACACTGAAAAAAAACAGGATTTAGATATAAAATCACATTTTATGATGATGATGGTGGACTTAAGAAGGACATAAATAACTCCCTTAGTGAAATACAGGACAACACAAGTAAATAAGTAGGAGCCTTTAAAGAGGAAACACAAAAATCCCTTAAATAGTTAAAGGAAACCACAACCCAGCAGATGAAGGACTTGAACAAAATCATCAAGGATTTAAAAATGGAAATAGAACCAGTAAAGAAGACACAAAGTTAGACAACGCTGGAGATAGAAAACCTAAGGAAAACATAGTCTAGTTACATAAAATCTAAAGATGAGTTCCCATAAGTATAAGGTTGATTGTCCATAGTTAACTTAGTATTACCCTTGAATTTGTTTGTATATTTAAAACAAAGAAATTCAAAGAAATATTAAAAAACCCAAGAGATATTTTCTGGATGAAAAGATCACTGGATTATATTTATCTACTGGGAACTTGGCTGAGGTGCTTAAAAATTTTTTTCTTTCAGGTATCCCTGGAAATCTATTGCTTATATGAGGCACAGGGAGTCTCCTAAGAATAATCTTAAAGTAATGGTTAGATGAATAGATACATCTGGACTCTTTTCAAAACGAGGACCTGTGGAGCTTATGTGTGTGTCTTTCAGATTGAGATCCTACTGTTTGAAAAGATTGTCACAAAAGTATTGTGTAAATTTCCTCATACTACTAAAATCTTATTTTGAGCCATTTTTAGTGCCATGACAAAGAAGGAGGAACCCTTCCTTTTATTCCTTGAATACACAAAAAATAATGTGCCTTTATTTTTTTCTCCATCTTTATTAACTTGGGTATTTCTTATTTACATTTCGATTGTTAATCCCTTTCCCCTTTTCCAGGCCAACATCCCCCTAACCCTTCCTACTCCCCTTCTATATGGGTATTCCACTCCCCATCCTTCCCCCATTACCACCCTCCCCCCAATAATCACATTGACTGGGGGTTCAGTCTTGGCAGGACCAAGGGCTTCCCCTTCCACTGGTGCTCTTACTAGGCTATCCATTGCTACCTATGAGGTTGGAGCCCAGGGTCAGTTCATGTATAGTTTTTAGGTCATGGCTTAGTCCCTGGAAGTTCTGGTTGGTTGGCATTGTTCTTCATATGAGGTCTCGAGCCCCTTCAAGCTCTTCCAGACCTTTCTCTGATTCCTTCAACGGGGGTCCCGTTCTCAGTTCAGTGGATTGCTGCTGGCATTCGCCTATGTATTTGCTGTATTCTGGCTGTGTCTCTCAGGAGAGATCTACATCCAGTTCCTGTCAGCCTGCACTTCTTTGCTTCATCCATCTTATCTAATTGGGTGGCTTTATATGTATAGGCCACATGTGGGGCAGGCTCTGAATGGGTGTTCCTTCTGCCTCTGTTCTAAACTTTGCCTCCCTATTCCCTCCCAAGGGTTTTCTTTTTCCCCTTTTAAAGAAGGAGTGAAGCATTCACATTTTGGTCATCCTTCTTGAGTTTCATGTGTTCTGTGCATCTAGGGTAATTCGAGCATTTGGGCTAATATCCATTTATTAATGAGTGCATACCATGTATGTTTTTCTGTGATTGAGTTACCTCACTCAGGATGATATTTTCCAGTTCCATCCATTTCCCTATGAATTTTGGAAAGTCATTGTTTTTGATAGCTGAGTAGTATTCCATTGTGTAGATGCACCACATTTTCTGTATCCATTCCTCTGTTGAAGGGGATCTGGGTTCTTTCCAGCTTCTGGCTATTATAAATAAGGCTGCTATGAACATAGTGGAGCACATGTCTTTTTTATGTGTTGGGGCATCTTTTGGGTATATGCCCAAGAGTGGTAAAGCTGGGTATTTAGGTAATTCAATGTCCAATTTTCTGAGGAACCTCCAGACTGATTTCCAGAATGGTTATACCAGTCTGCAATCTCACCAGCAATGGAGGAGTGTTCCTCTTTCTCCACATCCTCACCAGCATCTGCTGTTACCTGAGTTTTTGATCTTAGCCATTCTGACTGGTGTGAGGTGAAATCTCAGGGTTGTTTTGATTTGCATTTCCCTCAACACTAAAGATGTTGAACATTTCTTTAGGTGTTTCTCAGCCATTCAGCATTCCTCAGCTGTGAATTCCTTGTTTAGCCCTGAACCCCATTTTTGGATAGGATTATTTGTCTCCCTGCGGTCTAACTTCTTGAGTTCTTTGTATATTTTGGATATAGGCCCTTTATCAGTTGTAGGATTGGTAAAGATCTTTTCTGAATCTGTTGGTTGCAGTTTTGCCCTAACAACAGTGTCCTTTGCCTTACAGAAGCTTTGTAGTTTTATGAGATCCCATTTGTCAATTCTTGATTTTAGAGCATAAGCCATTGGTGTTTTGTTCAGGAAATTTTCTCCAGTGCCCATGTGTTCGAGATGCTTCCCCACTTTTTCTTCTATTAGTTTGAGTGTATCTGATTTAAAGTGGAGGTCCTTGATCCACTTGAACTTAAGCTTTGTACAGGGTGATAAGCATGGATCGATCTCCATTCTTCTACATGCTGACCTCCAGTTGCACCAGCACCATTTGCTGAAAATGCTATCTATTTTCCATTGGTTGGTTTGGCTCCTTTGTCAAAAATCAAGTGCCCATAGGTGTGTGGGTTCATTTCTGGGTCTTCAATTCTATTCCACTAGTCTATCTGTCAGTCTCTGTACCAATACCATGAAGTTTTCATCACTATTTCTCTGTAATACTGCTTGAGTTCAGGGATAGTGATTCCCCCTGAAGTCCTTTTATTGTTGAGGATAGTTTTAGTTATCCTGGGTGTTTTTTTTTTTTTTTTATTAACTTGAGTATTTCTTATATACATTTCGAGTGTTATTCCCTTTCCCGGTTTCCGGGCAAACAGCCCCCTCCCCCCTCCCCTTCCTTATGGGTGTTCCCCTCCCAACCCTCCCCCCATTGCCGCCCTCCCCCCATAGACTAGTTCACTGGGGGTTCAGTCTTAGCAGGAACCAGGGCTTCCCCTTCCACTGGTGCTCTTACTAGGATATTCATTGCTACCTATGAGGTCAGAGTCCAGGGTCAGTCCATGTATAGTCTTTAGGTAGTGGCTTAGTCCCTGGAAGCTCTGGTTACTTGGCATTGTTGTACTTTTGGCGTCTCGAGCCCCTTCAAGCTCTTCCAGTTCTTTCTCTGATTCCTTCAACAGGGGACCTATTCTCAGTTCAGTGGTTTGCTGCTGGCATTCGCCTCTGTATTTGCTGTATTCTGGCTGTGTCTCTCAGGAGCGATCTACATCCGGCTCCTGTCGGTCTGCACTTCTTTGCTTCATCCATCTTGTCTAATTGGGTGGCTGTATATGTATGGGCCACATGTGGGGCAGGCTCTGAATGGGTGTTCCTTCAGTCTCTGTTTTAATCTTTGCCTCTCCCTTCCCTGCCAAGGGTATTCTTTTTCCTCATTTAAAGAAGGAGTGAAGCATTCACATTTTGATCATCCGTCTTGAGTTTTGTTTGTTCTAGGGATCTAGTGTAATTCAAGCATTTGGGCTAATAGCCACTTATCAATGAGTGCATACCATGTATGTCTTTCTGTGATTGGGTTAGCTCACTCAGGATGATATTTTCCAGTTCCAACCATTTGCCTACGAATTTCATAAACTCGTTGTTTTTGATAGCTGAGTAATATTCCATTGTGTAGATGTACCACATTTTCTGTATCCATTCCTCTGTTGAAGGGCATCTGGGTTCTTTCCAGCTTCTGGCTATTATAAATAAGGCTGCAATGAACATAGTGGAGCACGTGTCTCTTTTATATGTTGAGGCATCTTTTGGGTATATGCCCAAGAGAGGTATAGCTGGATCCTCAGGCAGTTCAATGTCCAATTTTCTGAGGAACCTCCAGACTGATTTCCAGAATGGTTTTACCAGTCTGCAATCCCACCAACAATGGAGGAGTGTTCCTCTTTCTCCACATCCTCGCCAGCATCTGCTGTCACCTGAGTTTTTGATCTTAGCCATTCTCACTGGTGTGAGGTGAAATCTCAGGGTTGTTTTGATTTGCATTTCCCTTATGACTAAAGATGTTGAACATTTCTTTAGGTGTTTCTCAGCCATTCGGCATTCCTCAGCTGTGAATTCTTTGTTTAGCTCTGAACCCCATTTTTTAATAGGGTTATTTGTTTCCCTGCGGTCTAACTTCTTGAGTTCTTTGTATATTTTGGATATAAGGCCTTAATCTGTTGTAGGATTGGTAAAGATCTTTTCCCAATCTGTTGGTTGCCGTTTTGTCCTAACCACAGTGTCCTTTGCCTTACAGAAGCTTTGCAGTTTTATGAGATCCCATTTGTCGATTCTTGATCTTAGAGCATAAGCCATTGGTGTTTTGTTCAGGAAATTTTTTCCAGTGCCTATGTGTTCCAGATGCTTCCCTAGTTTTTCTTCTATTAGTTTGAGTGTGTCTGGTTTGATGTGGAGGTCCTTGATCCACTTGGACTTAAGCTTTGTACAGGGTGATAAGCATGGATCGATCTGCATTCTTCTACATGTTGCCCTCCAGTTGAACCAGCACCATTTGCTGAAAATGCTATCTTTTTTCCATTGGATGGTTTTGGCTCCTTTGTCAAAAATCAAGGGACCATAGGTGTGTGGGTTCATTTCTGGGTCTTCAATTCTATTCCATTGGTCTATCTGTCTGTCTCTGTACCAATACCATGCAGTTTTTATCACTATTGCTCTGTAATACTGCTTGAGTTCAGGGATAGTGATTCCCCCTGAAGTCCTTTTATTGTTGAGGATAGCTTTAGCTATCCTGGGTTTTTTGTTATTCCAGATGAATTTGCAAATTGTTCTGTCTAACTCTTTGAAGAATTGGATTGGTATTTTGATGGGGATTGCATTGAATCTGTAGATTGCTTTTGGTAAAATGGCCATTTTTACTATATTAATCCTGCCAATCCATGAGCATGGGAGATCTTTCCATCTTCTGAGGTCTTCTTCAATTTCTTTCCTCAGTGACTTGAAGTTCTTATTGTACAGATCTTTTACTTGCTTGGTTAAAGTCACACCGAGGTACTTTATATTATTTGGGTCTATTATGAAGGGTGTTGTTTCCCTAATTTCTTTCTCGGCTTGTTTCTCTTTTGTATAGAGGAAGGCAACTGATTTATTTGAGTCAATTTTATACCCAGCCACTTTGCTGAAGTTGTTTATCAGCTTTAGTAGTTCTCTGGTGGAACTTTTGGGATCACTTAAATATACTATCATGTCATCTGCAAATAGTGATATTTTGACCTCTTCTTTTCCGATCTGTATCCCCTTGATCTCCTTTTGTTGTCTGATTGCTCTGGCTAGAACTTCAAGAACTATATTGAATAAGTAGGGAGAGAGTGGGCAGCCTTGTCTAGTCCCTGATTTTAGTGGGATTGCTTCAAGTTTCTCTCCATTTAGTTTAATATAAGCTACTGGTTTGCTGTATATGGCTTTTACTATGTTTAGGTATGGGCCTTGAATTCCTATTCTTTCCAGGACTTTTATCATGAAGGGGTGCTGAATTTTGTCAAATGCTTTCTCAGCATCTAATGAAATGATCATGTGGTTTTGTTCTTTCAGTTTGTTTATATAATGGATCACGTTGATGGTTTTCCGTATATTAAACCATCCCTGCATGCCTGGGATGAAGCCTACTTGATCATGGTGGATGATTGTTTTGATGTGCTCTTGAATTCGGTTTGCCAGAATTTTATTGAGTATTTTTGCGTCGATATTCATAAGGGAAATTGGTCTGAAGTTCTCTTTCTTTGTTGTGTCTTTGTGTGGTTTAGGTATAAGAGTAATTGTGGCTTCGTAGAAGGAATTCGGTAGTGCTCCATCTGTTTCAATTTTGTGGAATAGTTTGGATAATATTGGTATGAGGTCTTCTATGAAGGTTTGATAGAATTCTGCACTAAACCTGTCTGAACCTGGGCTCTTTTTGGTTGGGAGACCTTTAATGACTGCTTCTATTTCCTTAGGAGTTATGCGGTTGTTTAACTGGTTTATCTGTTCCTGATTTAACTTCGATACCTGGTATCTGTCTAGGAAATTGTCCATTTCCTGAAGATTTTCAAATTTTGTTGAATATAGGTTTTTATAGTAAGATCTGATGATTTTTTGAATTTCCTCTGAATCTGTAGTTATGTCTCCCTTTTCATTTCTGATTTTGTTAATTTGGACACACTCTCTGTGTCCTCTCGTTAGTCTGGCTAAGGGTTTATCTCTCTTGTTGATTTTCTCAAAGAACCAACTTTTGATTCTGTTGATTCTTTCTATGGTCCTTTTTGTTTCTACTTGGTTGATTTCAGCTCTGAGTTTGATTATTTCCTGCCTTCTACTCCTCCTGGGTGTATTTGCTTCTTTTTGTTCTAGAGCTTTTAGGTGTGCTGTCAAGCTGCTGACATATGCTCTTTCCTGTTTCTTTCTGCAGGCATTCAGCGCTATGAGTTTTCCTCTTAGCACAGCTTTCATTGTGTCCCATAAGTTTGGGTATGTTGTATCTTCATTTTCATTAAATTCTAAAAAGTTTTTAATTTCTTTCTTTATTTCTTCCTTGACCAGGTTATCATTGAGTAGAGCATTGTTCAATTTCCACGTATATGTGGGCATTCTTCCCTTATTGTTATTGAAGACCAGTTTTAGGCCGTGGTGGTCCGATAACACGCATGGGATTATTTCTATCTTTCTGTACCTGTTGAGGCCCGTTTTTTGACCAATTATATGGTCAATTTTGGAGAAAGTACCATGAGGAGCTGAGAAGAAGGTATATCCTTTTGCTTTAGGATAGAATTTTCTATAAATATCTGTTAAGTCCATTTGGCTCATGACTTCTGTTAGTCTGTCGACATCACTGTTTAATTTCTGCTTCCATGATCTGTCCATTGATGAGAGGGGGGTGTTGAAATCTCCCACTATTATTGTGTGAGGTGCAATGTGTGTTTTGAGCTTTAGTAAGGTTTCTTTTACGTATGTAGGTGCCCTTGTATTTGGGGCATAGATATTTAGGATTGAGAGTTCATCTTGGTGGATTTTTCCTTTGATGAATATGAAGTGTCCTTCCTTATCTTTTTTGATGACTTTTAGTTGGAAATTGATTTTATTTGATATTAGAATGGCTACTCCAGCTTGCTTCTTCTGACCATTTGCTTGGAAAGTTGTTTTCCAGCCTTTCACTCTGAGGTAGTGTCTGTCTTTGTCTCTGAGGTGTGTTTCCTGTAGGCAGCAGAATGCAGGGTCCTCGTTGCGTATCCAGTTTGTTAATCTATGTCTTTTTATTGGGGAGTTGAGGCCATTGATATTGAGAGATATTAAGGAATAGTGATTATTGCTTCCCTTTATGTTCATATTTGGATGTGAGGTTATGTTTGTGTGCTTTCATTCTCTTTGTTTTGTTGCCAAGACGATTAGTTTCTTGCTTCTTCTAGGGTATAGCTTGCCTCCTTATGTTGGGCTTTACCATTTATTATCCTTTGTAGTGCTGGATTTGTAGAAAGATATTGTGTAAATTTGGTTTTGTCATGGAATATCTTGGTTTCTCCATCAATGTTAATTGAGAGTTTTGCTGGATACAGTAACCTGGGCTGGCATTTGTGTTCTCTTAGGGTCTGTATGACATCAGTCCAGGATCTTCTGGCCTTCATAGTTTCTGGCGAGAAGTCTGGTGTGATTCTGATAGGTCTCCCTTTATATGTTACTTGACCTTTTTCCCTTACTGCTTTTAATATTCTTTCTTTATTTTGTGCGTTTGGTGTTTTGACAATTATGTGACGGGAGGTGTTTCTTTTCTGGTCCAATCTATTTGGAGTTCTGTAGGCTTCTTGTATGTCTATGGGTATCTCTTTTTTTAGGTTAGGGAAGTTTTCTTCTATGATTTTGTTGACGATATTTACTGGTCCTTTGAGCTGGGAGTCTTCACTCTCTTCTATACCTATTATCCTTAGGTTTGATCTTCTCATTGAGTCCTGGATTTCCTGTATGTTTTGGACCAGTAGCTTTTTCCGCTTTACATTATCTTTGACAGTTGAGTCAATGATTTCTATGGAATCTTCTGCTCCTGAGATTCTCTCTTCCATCTCTTGTATTCTGTTGGTGAAGCTTGTATCTACAGCTCCTTGTCTCTTCTTTTGGTTTTCTATATCCAGGGTTGTTTCCATGTGTTCTTTCTTGATTGCTTCTATTTCCATTTTTAATTCCTTCAACTGTTTGATTGTGTTTTCCTGGAATTCTTTCAGGGATTTTTGTGTCTCCTCTCTATGGGCTTCTACTTGTTTATTTATGTTTTCCTGGAATTCTTTCAGGGATTTTTGTGTCTCCTCTCTATGGGCTTCTACTTGTTTATTTATGTTTTCCTGGAATTCTTTCAGGGATTTTTGCGATTCTTTCAGGCATTTTTGCGATTCCTCTCTGTAGGCTTCTACTTGTTCTCTAAGGGAGTTCTTCATGTCTTTCTTGAAGTCCTCCAGCATCATGATCAAATATGATTTTGAAACTAGATCTTGCTTTTCTGGTGTGTTTGGATATTCCATGTTTGTTTTGATGGGAGAATCGGGCTCCGATGGTGCCATGTTGTCTTGGTTTCTGTTGCTTGGGTTCCTGCGCTTGCCTCTCGCCATCAGATTATCTCTAGTGTTACTTTGTTCTGCTATTTCTGACAGTGGCTAGACTGTCCTATAAGCCTGTGCGTCAGGAGTGCTGTAGACCTGTTTTCCTCTCTTTCAGTCAGTTATGGGGACAGAGTGTTCTGCTTTCGGGCGTGTAGTTTTTCCTCTCTACAGGTCTTCAGCTGTACCTGTGGGCCTGTGTCTTGAGTTCACCAGGCAGCTTTCTTGCAGCAGAAAATTTGGTCTTACCTGTGGTCCTGAGTCTCAAGTTCGCTCGTGGGGTGCTGCCCACGGGCTCTCTGCAGCGGCAGCAACCAGGAAGACCTGTGCCGCCCCTTCCGGGAGCTTCAGTGCACCAGGGTTCCAGATGGTCTTTGGCTTTTTCCTCTGGCGTCCGAGATGTGTGTGCAGGGAGCAGTCTCTTCTGGTTTCCCAGGCTTGTCTGCCTCTCTGAAGGTTTAGCTCTCCCTCCCACGGGATTTGGGTGCAGAGAACTGTTTATCCGGTCTGTTTCTTTCAGGTTCGGGCGGTGTCTCAGGCAGGGGTCCTGCCACTCCTGGGCCCTCCCCCACGGGAGCCCAGAGGCCTTATACAGTTTCCTCTTGGGCCAGGGATGTGGGCAGGGGTGAGCAGAGTTGGTGGTCTCTTCTGCTCTGCAGCCTCAAGAGTGCCCACCTGACCAGGCGGTTGGGTCTCTCTCTCACCGGGTCTGGGAGCAGAGAGCTGCTCTGGGTGTTTTTTTATTTCAGATGAATTTGCAAATTATTCTGTGTAACTCTATGAAGAACTGGGTTGGAATTTTGATGGGGATTGCATTGAATCTGTAGATCGCTTTTGGTAAAATGGCCATTTTTACTATATTAATCCTGCCAATCCATGAGCCTGCGAGATCTTTTCATCTTCTGAGATCTTCTTCAATTTCTTTCTTCAGAGGCTTGAAGTTCTTATCATACAGATCTTTCACTTGCTTGGTTAAAGTCACACCGCGGAGTTTTATATGATTTGGGACTATTATAAAGGGTGTCATTTCCCTAATTTTTTTCTCGGCTTGTTTCTCTTTTGTGTGAGGAAGGCTACTGATTTATTTGAGTTAATTTTATACCCAGCCACTTTGCTGAAGTTGTTTATCAGGTTTAGTAGTTCTCTGGTGGAACTTTTGAGATCACTTAAATATACTATCACATCATCTGCAAATAGTGATATTTTGACTTCCTCCTTTCCAATCTGTATCCCTTTGATCTCCTTGTGTTGTCTGATTGCTCTGGCTAGGACTTCGAGAACTATATTGAATAAGTAGGGAGAGAGTGGGCAGTCTTGTCTAATCCCTGATTTTAGTGGGATTGCTTCAAGTTTCTCTCCATTTAGTTTAATATAAGCTACTGGTTTGCTGTATATGGCTTTTACTATGTTTAGTTATGGGCCTTGAATTCCTGTTCTTTCCAGGACTTTTATCATGAAGGGGTGCTGAATTTTGTCAAATGCTTTCTCAGCATCTAATGAAATGATCATGTGGTTTTTACCTTTCCATTTGTTTATATAGTAGATTATGTTGATGGTTTTCCATATATTAAACTGTCCCTGCATCCCTGGAATGAAGCCTACTTGATCATGATGGATGATTGTTTTGATGTGTTCTTGGATTCGGTTTGCAAGAATTTTATTGAGTATCTTTGCATCGATATTCATAAGGGAAATTGGTCTGAAGTTCTCTTTCTTTGTTGGGTCTTTGTGTGGTTTAGGTATAAGAGTAATTTCGGCTTCATAGAAGGAATTCAGTAGCGCTCCATCTGTTTCAATTTTATTGAATAGCTTGGATAGTATTGGTATGAGGTCTTCTATGAAGGTCTGATAGAATTCTGCACTGAACCCATCTGGACCTGGGCTCTTTTTGGTTGGGAGACTTTTAATGACTGCTTCTATTTCCTTAGGAGTTATGGAGTTGTTTAAATGGCTTATTTGTTTCTGATTTCACTTTAGTACCTGGTATCTGTCTAGGAAATTGTCCATTTCCTGCAGATTTTCAAGTTGTTGAATATAGGCTTTTGTATTAAGATCTGGTGATTTTTTGAATTTCCTCTGATTTTGTAGTTATGTCTCCCTTTTCATTTCTGATTTTGTTAATTTGTACACACTCTCTATGTCCTGTGGTTAGTCTGGATTAGGGTTTATCTATCTTGTTGATTTTCTTAAAGAACCAGCTCTTGATTCTTTTGATTCTTTGTATAGTCATTTTTGTTTCTACTTGGTTGATTTCAGCTCTGAATTTGATTATTTCCTGCCTTCTACTCCTCCTGGTTGTTTTTGCTTCTTTTTGTTCTAGAGATTTTAGGTGTTCTGTCAAGCTGCTGATATATGCTCTGCCCTGTTTCTTTCTGCAGGCACTCAGAGTCTGAGTTTTCCTCTTAGCATAGCTTTCATTGTGTCCCATAAGTTTGGGTATGGTGTACCTTCATTTTCATTAAAATCTAAGAAGTCTTAAATTTCTTTCTTTATTTCTTCCTTGACCAGGTTATCATTGAGTGGACCATTATTCAACTTTCATGTATATGTGGGCATTCTTTCCTTACTGTTATTGAAGACCAGTTTTGGCCCATGGTGGTCTGATAGGACACATGGGATTATTTCTATCTTTCTGTATCTGTTGAGGCCTATTTTGTGACCAATTATGTGGTCAATTTTGGAGAAAGTACCATGAGGTGGTGAGAAGAAGGTATATCCTTTTTTTTTTTTTTTTTTTTTTAAGGACAGAATGTTATATAAGTATCTGTTAAATCGATTTGGTTCATGACTTCTCTTAGTCTGTCTATGCCTCTTTTTAATTTATGTTTCCATGATCTGTCCATTGAGAAAGTGGGGTGTTGAAATCTCCTACTATTGTTATGTGAGATGCAATGTGTGCTTTGAGCTTTAGCAAGGTTTCTTTTATGTATGTAGGTGCCCTCGTATTTGGAGCATAGATATTTAGGATTGAGAGTTCATCTTGGTGGATATTTCCTTTGATGAATATGAAGTGTCCTTCCTTATCTTATTTGAATCTCTTCTAAGGCCTATGGCCACTCCTACCATGACGAGCTGCCTAGGCTTACACCAAGTATCAAATCCCTCCTGGTGAATGAGTCTTAAGTCCAATTGGGCAGCCGCTGGTTATTCACAAGGTAAGAGACCCACTAGTAGGCCATTGGATATCTTGCCAGGTGAGTCATTGCTGTGACTTATAGGCTTTACAGTTGAATAGGACAACTCATTGATTTTCTCATTTATTGGTTTTCATAACATGTTCTGATATGAGAGTTAATTCTTGGGGAGGAAACTTCTGGGTCATTTCCAACTCAGTTCTTCAAGTTCTGTGATATCTTCAGTGATGGGAGCTAACCTTCAAGTTCTGGAAGACAACCAAAGACAATGGGCATTAATGTTATATTGTCTACATTTATATAGCCATAGCTTATGTTTGGGAAGTCTCGAGAACTTCCCTGGCCTATAATTTATAAGGAGATTTCCCATGCCTGGCTCTGGGATATGTGTTTGACAATGCATGACTCCTTGGGGAACATTATCACCCCATGTAATGCAATTTCATTTAGGCCTGGACTGGAGTTATAGATGATTGTGAGCTACCATTTAGGTTCTGGAAACCAAACTTATACCCACTGTTAGAGCAGTAAGTACTCTTAATTGCAGAGCCTTATCTCCAGTCCCCTGTTTAATTTTTTTTTTGAGACAGGGTATCATTACTTACATCTGGATGGTCTGGAACTTGCTATGTAGATCAGAGCAAAACCACAGAGGTACTTATGACTCTGCCTCACAAGCGCTGGTATTAAAAGTATGCAGCACTACGTCCAGCTTAAAATTTTTCTTAACAACAAAAGTTACTGTAGTCACATGGGCACATGGGAAATTGTCTTCCTGGGATATGCTTAGAAGAGATATTAAAGAAATGAATTAAAACGGGAGGATAGTAAATAAACAGGCATTTGAATACAAATACGAAATAATAGTAAAGCAGTTTCGGAGTTGAAACAAGAGAAAACATTGAGCGTGCAAGTGTAACTTTGCACAGTGGTTTCCAGATACAATGCTGGCAAGATTCCTTCTTTGCGGAACTGAGTTTTGCACAGGCAGTTAGTGTGTAAGGATGGAGAGGAGGGATGGGAAAAACTTAGTTACCACAGGAAAAAGGACACGAACTTTCCCAACTTTTAGAGGAACTAAAATCATTGATCATCTAAATGTGTTTGGGATGCAACATGTGTGGCTTAACGAGGTCAGCTTCTCCAAGGCATTAAATCCACAAATAAATTAACCCAATTAGATCTTGGGTGGCTCTCTTACAAGCATCAGAGTGATTTAGAGTATTAGTGGTACATCATTCCTTGCAGCAATGGTTCCAACTGACATAAGAATGTGATATAGAAAACGCTATAGGGAAAGTGGTGGTTAAGGAGAAATGCATCACCAGTTCTTGAAAGGATCTCAGATGGCATACTCCATCTATACCCAAGAACTGTATCAGGGGTTTTATAAAAGAAAGCTGGGTGTTGTGGTCTGTGCAGCTTAAGGAGTTCCTGCCAGAGAGTCCACTAACATGTATCAGGATCTTGACTTACATGATAAAAACAAATTTCAAAACGAGTCCTGCACTCCTCCCTCACTCTTGGCTCAGGTAGGGTCATGAAAATAGCTGGGCTCTATTGCATGTTTCAGAGGCTTTAGTTTTCCCTGGCGTCTGAGCTCACCAGCACCACACTATGGCCCAAAGTGAGCACTACAAGCGTTGCTGGCCTAATGGACAGGACAGGGGAGGGGAGGGGACAGCAGCTAGAAGAGGGACTCCAGAGGGCCATCAAGGTACAGGAACTACACACATGGTGTTGGTGAAGCCAGAGCCAGGGTGCCACCCGGTCAGCACAATGACCACATCTCCCTTCTTGAAGAAGCCTCGGGCCTTGCCAAAATTCATGGCCAAGTTTACACAAAGGTCAACATCCTCAACTCAGGCATCCTGTGCAGCATCCTTACACAGCACAGGGAAGATGGCACGGTCCAGATGGGCCTGGCAAGCAGTCTGCGGATTGCCCATCAGAGCAATGATAGGGGCAGTACCTGGACACTTGGTGAGTATTCCTGTCAGACTTGGTGAACACAACAGTGATTCCACCGCAGCACTTGAAGGAGACTTCCACAGTGCCCACAGCTGCAGCTTCTGTGGTGTCATTGGTAATGGGTGCCAGATGGCAGAGTTCCTCAAATAATTGTGAGTGGTAAATGGCAACCTTTGCCTCTCGGGCAATTCGGTGCTGCATGCGCGAACAGCCTCCAGAGGGTAGTCCCCTTTGGTTGTTTTTCCGGACAGCATGGTGCAGTCTGCTCCATCTAGGACTGCATTGGCCACATCACGGGTGGGGTGTGGCTTCTTGATCATGCTCTTCAACATCTGTGTGGCTCAGATGATAGATTTCCCAGCTGGGTTGCATCGTCCGATCATCATCTTCTGAACCAGGAAGACCTTCTCTGCCGTAATCTCAAAGCCCAGGTCACCACGGGCCTCCAAAATCTCATCAAACCTGCGGACACCTTCCTGGTTCTCGATTTTACTGATGATCTTGGTGTCCCTGCCCTTCTCTCCCAGGACCTTCCTAACTTCATGCACGTCCGCTGCCTTGGGAATGAAAGATGCAAACATGATGTCCACATCCTGCTCCACCCCAAACTTCAGGTCCTGGATGTCCTTTTCTGACATGGCGGGGAGGTCCAAAGCAGCTCTGGGCAGGTTCACACCCTCCTTGCTACCCAAGGAGCCATCGTTCTCTGTCACCAGGTAGTCAGCACCCCTTCACCTGCAGTGAGATGAGCCCATTGTCCACATAGATCTTGCTGCCCCCCACACACCATGCAGCTGGTGTTCTCATCACACTTTTCCACCTAGGCATTGTCCAGGGTGTTCAGAGTGACCCCCTTCTTCAGCTCCACCTTTGCAATGCCACTGCCCTTGATGAGTCCCGTCCAGATCTCAGGTCACACTGTGGCCAGATCCACTGCAACAGGACGGGAGAGAATGGAATCAGAAGATGCAAAGTTTTCTGTGGTTGCACGGACGTTCTTTTTATTTTAAATTTTTTATTTACATTTTAAATGTTATCCCATTTCCTGGATTCCCCTCCAGAAACCTGCTATTCCACTCCCCTGCCTCTATGAGGTTGCTCTGTCACCCATGCACCTACTCTCTCCCACCTCCCAGCCCTGACATTCCCCTACACTGGGGCATCTTTCCTTCACAAGATCAAAGGCCTCTCTTCCCATTGATGTCCCATAAGGCCATCCTCTGCTACATATGCAGATGGAGACATAGGTTCATCCCTGTGTTCCCTTGGGATGGTGGTTTAGTCCCTGGGAGCTCTGCGGGGTGGGGGTGGGGTCTGGTTGGTTGATATTATGTTCGTCTTATGGGTTGCAAACCCTTTCAGATCTTTAGTTCTTTCTGTAACTCCTCCATTGAGGACCCTGTTCTCAGTTCAATGGTTGGCTGCAAGTATCCACCTCTGTATTTGTAAAGTTCTGGCAAAGTCTCTCAGCAGACAGCTGTATCAGGCTTCTGTCAGCATGCACTTCTTGGCAATCACAATATTGTCTGGGTTTGGTGGCTATATATGGGATGCATTTCCAAGTCGGGGAGTCCCTGGATGGCCTTTCAGTCTCTGCTCCACACCTTGTCTCTGTATTTCCTCCTGTGAGCATTTTTGTTCCCCCTTCTAAGAAGGACTGAAGAATCCACACTTGGGTCTTCCTTCTACTTGAGCTTCTTGTGGTTTGTGAATTTTATCTCGGGTATTCTGAACATTTGGGCTAATATTCACTTATCAGTGAGTGCATACCATGTCTGTTCTTTTGTGATTTGGTTACCTTACTCAGGATGACATTTTCTTTCTTTTTTTTTTCATTCTATAAACATTTATTGATTATTTCAAGTTTATGAATTCATTAAAACTTAAGCCAAATACCAGGGAGTTGAGGGGACTTTAAACAGTGGGTCAACTAGGCCATTACTGAACACGTGGCCATAGTATAAGGAAAATAGAAGAATAATTTTAACATTATTATACACAGAGAATAAATGTACTAATCATGCCGGCAGAAGAATGGGGAGTATACGGAGTGGTCTGCACACATGTACACATGCACATGGCTATGTATGTGTGTATGTGTGGCTGTGTTGCATTGGTATGTGTGGTCAGACACCTTGGGAATGAGTTGTTTTCTGAGCTAAGTCTCCAGAGTCTTCATTTTAACTTCCCCAGGAAATGTTAGCTTTTCCTTTTTCCTTTCTTTTTTTAAAAATTTTTTTATCTTTATTAACTTGAGTATTTCTTATTTACATTTCAATTATTATTCCCCTTCCCGGTTTCCTGGCCAACATCCCCCTAGCCCTTACCCCTCCCCACCCTACCCCCATTACCGACCTTCCCCCCAACAATCACATTCACTGGGGGTTCAGTCTTGGCAGGACCAAGGGCTTCCCCTTCCACTGGTGCTCTTACTAGGCTATTCATTGCTACCTATGAAGTTGGAGCCCAGGGTCAGTCCATGTATAGTCTTTGGGTAGTGGCTTAGTCCCTGGAAGCTCTAGTTGGTTGGCATTGTTGTACATATGGGGTCTCGAGCCCCTTCAAGCTGTTCCAGACCTTCCTCTGATTCCTTCAATGGGGTTCCCAATCTCTGTTCAGTGAATTGCTGCTGGCATTCGCCTATGTATTTGCTGTATTCTGTGTGTGTCTCTTTCAGGAGAGATCTACATCCAGTTCCTGTCAGCCTGCACTTCTTTGCTTCATCCATCTTGTCTAATTGGTGGCTGTATATGTATGGGCCACATGTGGGGCAGGTTCTGAATGGGTGTTCCTTCTGCCTCTGTTCTAAACTTTGCCTCCCTATTCCCTGCCAAGGGTTTTCTTTTTCCCCTTTTAAAGAAGGAGTGAAGCATTCATCATCGTTTGGTCATCATTCTTGAGTTTCATGTGTTCTGTGCATCTAGGGTAATTCAAGCATTTGGGCTAATAGCCACTTATCAATGAGTGCATACCATGTGCGTTTTTCTGTGATTGGGTTACCTCACTCAGGATGATATTTTCCAGTTCCATCCATTTGCCTATGAATTTCATAAAGTCATTGTTTTTGATAGCTGAATAATATTCCATTGTGTAGATGCACCACATTTTCTGTATCCATTCCTCTGTTGAAAGGCATCTGGGATCTTTCCAGCTTCTGGCTATTATAAATAAGGCTGCGATGAACATAGTGGAGCACGTGTCTTTGTTGTATGTTGGGGCATCTTTTGGGTATATGCCCAAGAGAGGTATATCTGGGTCCTCAGGTAGTTCAATGTCGAATTTTCTGAGGAACCTCCAGACTGATTTCCAGAATGGTTGTACCAGTTTGCAGTCCCACCAGCAATGGAGGAGTGTTCCTCTTTCTCCACACAGGATGACATTTTCAAGTCCCATCCATTTACCTGTTAATTCCATGAAGTCATTGGGTTTTTTTTTGTTTGTTTGTTCTTTTTAATTTCATCATGCTGTTTAATCTAGCATGTTGCCTAGAAAGGCTTGTTGTATTGAGTACAAATACTTCTCCAGCATGTCTCCTAGAGACCATTTCACCCACTGCTCTGTTTGGCCGCTAGCCTCTTCTCTCTCTCTTCAGCAATGGTGAGGAGGATTCTTTTTCCTTGGGGAAGAGAGATCCATGGTTTGTTGCCCTTGCCAATAACAAAAATGTTGGAAAGATGAGTGGCAAAGCTGTTGCCATTGGCACCTTTCACATGAGCCACATCAAAAGGGTCAGGATGTCTCTCCCTATTCATGATTACACCAATTGTCCCCAAGTTAGCACCTCCAGTCACCATACACAGGTTCCCAGTGTCGAACTTGATGAAGTCAGTTATTTTGCCTGTTTCCAAATCATCAAGGTGTCATTCACCTTGATGAGGGGATCGAATAGTACGAGCATCCTGGGTCACCAGATGTGGGATTCCTTTTGTGCCCACAAAGATCTTTCTCACTTCGCACAACTTGTACTTGACCTCCTCAGGTGTAATTTGATGAACAGCAAAGAGACCCTTGGTGTCATAGATCAGACAGAAGTTCTTTCCAGTCTTGTCAATGCTGATGACATCCATAAACCCAGCAGGTTAGGTTATATCGGTCCTGACTTTCCCATCAATCTTAATGAATCTCTGTATGCAAATCTTTTTTACTTCATCTCCAGTCAGGGGATACTTAAGTCTGTTCCTTAGGGAACTGATCAGAGGCAGGCATTCCCTCAGCTTGTGTGGACCAGTGGATGGATGAGGAGCAAACACCCCAGTCAGCTTATCCAGCATCCAATGTTTTGGAGCCCCTACATGCTTCAGATGTTTCTTGGGACCACAAGCCATGGCTGCACTGGGAATGGAAAGAGTGAAGTCATTGTTTTTAATAGCTGAGTAGTACTCCATTGTGTAGATATACCATATTTTCTGTATCCATTCCTCTGTTAAAGGTCATCTGGGTTCTTTCCAGTTTCTGGCTATTATGAATGAGGCTGCTATGAACATAGTGGAGCACGTGTCCTTCTTATATGTTAGCATATCTTTTGGGTATATACTCAGGAGAGGTATAGTTGGTAGTACTATGTCAAATTTTCTGAGGAACCTCCAGACTGATTTCCAGAGTGGTTGTAGTGGCTTGCAATCCCACCAACAATGGAAGAGTGTTCTTCTTTCTCCACATCCTTGCCAGCATCTGCTGTCACCTGAGTTTTTGATCTTAGTCATTCTCACTAGTGTGAGGTGGAATCGCAGTTATTTTGATTTCCCTGGTGACTAAAGATATTGACCGTTTCTTTAGGTGCTTCTCAGCCATTCCATACTTGTCAGTTGAGAATTCTCTGTTTAGCTCTGTTCCCCATTTTTATAGGGTTATTTGATTCTCTGGAGTCTAATTTCTTGAGTTCTTTGTATATATTAGATATTAGCCCTCTATCAGATGTAGGATTGGTAAAGATCTTTTCTCAATTTGATGGTTGCAGCTTTGTCCTATTGACTGTATCCTTTGCCTTCCAGAAGCTTTGCAATTTTATGAGGTCTCATTTGTTGATTCTTGATCTTAGCACATAAGCTATTGGTGTTCTGTTCAGGAAATGTGCCCCTTGCATGGATGTTCTTGATGGTCTCCGCATGATACTCATGGATTCCATGAGAGAAAATCAGACAAGCCACATTCATTGCAGACTTAATCATCTCCTTCAGTATCTCCACAGATCAGGAAGCAGGGCTAATGGTAGAAATTATGTCATTGTTGTTTGTGGGCCATGATGGTCCCAGAGTCAATGTCCAGGTGGCACATGTGTTCTAGGATGGTGTCAGCCATGACTGTGTGGAACTGTTATGTCTGAATGAAGGCTGTTTATGTGTGTGCGTGTGTGTGTGTGTGTGTATGTGTGTGTGTGTGTTCTGGGTGCGGGGGTAGAGGGGAGTAAGGTGCAGGGGTATGGGGTAGGGGAAGAACCAAGAAAGTAGCAAAGACCAACTACAAGTAGCACCCAAATGTGGGGCTTAAAAGTTAAAGTAAAAATGGGAAATTTGACTTGAAATGCTGTAGAGGAAATGTCGGTGGATGAAACTATGGATTATTTGTTTTCAAGATGCCGGCAAAGAAAAAATTATTGTGGCTACTAGCACTATGACATTCCCCACTCTGATCCCGAGGATTTCCTGCCACCCTTCTTCTTCCTATATTCTGTTTCAAAAAAGGTTGGAAGAATGGCTCTGTGAAAATGGAGGGACCTGGGAAACAAAAACAAAACAAAATGGCTGAAATGGGGAAACAAAAGAAGTCACTTTTTTATTCTCTCTTTTCTGAAAGGGTTGCAGAGTTAGTTGACAGTGCAACTAAAGAGGTTGCAAGTGGAGATGGAGGTTTGTCGGGGGCAAGGAGCACCAGAAAAAGAAGAGAACAAAAATGTTCAGTCTGGATGACTGAGCAAGGGAGCTGGAGTTTCAAGAGGGAAAGAAACTGTTGCAGAAGGCAATTGAGTCAAAGAAAAGCTGAAAAGAGGGTTGGGTGGGGGGTAATGGAATGAAGCAGCCCATTTCAAGAGAAAGGATTAATCTTAAACCAACCTTGCCACCAGAGTGGGAGGAGGGCTGGTCTGGGATTATGAATTCACCATCAGCATGGAACAAGGTTATAAGGAGATAGGATGGCATCCTATAGAAATGATAGATCAAAGGCATTTTAAGAGGACAAGATTTTTATATGGTATGTATTTGCCTTACGTGAAATAAATTACAGATAATGGAGATACTAAAATAGAAGACCGGAAGTGATTGGTAACAGTTATGCTAGATGCTGGTCTACAGTTGCAATGGTTATTATGGTGGAGGAAAGAAGCCGTGAATATTGAATGGCAAAATAGAGTAAGGCAAATGGATATAGTAAAAGATGGGCTGCTAGGCAAAGGGGTGGTGCTCTGAAATACAAGAACAGATTCAATTTGATGATGTTATTATAGAACAAGGTTGTTTAGTGGCTTGAAGAGCTTGGAACAAAGTCGAGGAGTCCAAGGAAAAGTTTACCTCATTTGCAAAGATGATACTAAGCTCTGGAGAAACATTCACTGAGTTTTTACAAAGACTAGCCTCAACTATGAACAAAAATATATCAGACCATGCCTCAAGACACATGTTGATAGAAACCTTGGCATATTAAAATTCAAATACCTAATGTCATGAAATTATTACATGATTAAAGACATGGGCAGTGCCTATGGATGACTGGATAAGAGATATGACCAATATTGGTTCTTATGTACCGTACTAATATAGTAGGGCAAGGTATAGTCAAGGATCTCAGATATCAAAATGCCTGGTGCTTCAATTAAGGGGAATACAGTCATTTGCAAAGAGATTGTCATCAAACCAAAAAAAAAAAAAACCCTCAGATCTCAAAATGCTCTGTGTGTTAATTGCAAGAAATACAATATTTTGTTCTGGAAAAGTGAAAGGGCCATTTCTAGGGCAATGGTTTTTCTAAAGCTCAGAGAAAAAGAGTGCCAAGGCTTCCTGAGGGTACGTATGCAATTCAGCAAAGGCAGCCATTGCAATCAGGAATGCAAATCAAAAGAGATATCCAAGGCAATGTCTTGCTTTTGGGAAAATGAAATGGGGAGGATTTTAGTTCTAGGGCCCATAGCAATTTTCATGCATTATTTGTCTCTTGTCAGTCAAGGGGTAAGATGCATGCAGAGCAAAAACCCTCAACACTCAGCAAGAGAGTGTCGCAAGTTTATAGAAAAACTGGAATTACTGATTCCAGAGGAAAACACCAAATGCCATCTGGAACCCTGGTGCACGGAAGCTCCCGGAAAGGGCAGCACAGATCTTCATGGTGGCTGCCTCTGCGGAGAGCTCATAAGCAACACCCCATGAGCAAACTTGAGCCTCGGGACCACAGGTAAGACCAACTTTTCTGCTGCAAGCGACCTGCCTGTGAACTCAAGACACAGGCCCACAGGAACAGCTGAAGACCTGTATGTAGATAGGAAAAACTACACGCCCGAAAGCAGAACATTCTGTCCCCATAACTGGCTGAAAGAAAACAGGAAAACAGGTATACAGCACTCCTGAAACATAGGCTTATAGGACAGTCTAGCCACTGTCAGAAATAACAGAACAAAGTAACACTAGAGATAATCTGATGGCGAGAGGCAAGCGCAGGAACCGAAGCAACAGAAACCAAGACTACATGGCATCATCGGATCCCAATTCTCCCACCAAAGCAAACACGGAATATCCAAACACACCAGAAAAGCAAGATCTAGTTTCAAAATCATATTTGATCATGATACTGGAGGACTTCAAGAAAGACATGAAGAGCTCCCTTAGAGAACAAGTAGAAGCCTACAAAGAGGAATCGCAAAAATCCCTAGAAGAATTCCAGGAAAACATAAATAAACAAGTAGAAGCCCATAGAGCGGAGTCACAAAAATCCCTGAAAGAATTTCAGGAAAACACAATCAAACAGTTGAAGGAATTAAAAATGGAAATAGAAGCAATCAAGAAAGAACACATGGAAACAACCCTGGTTATAGAAAACCAAAAGAAGAGACAAGGAGCTGTAGATACGAGCTTCACCAACAGAATACAAGAGATGGAAGAGAGAATCTCAGGAGCAGAAGATTCCATAGAAATCATCGACAAAATGGTCAAAGATAATGTAAAACAGAAAAAGCTACTGATCCAAAACATATAGGAAATCAAGTACTCAATGAGAAGATCAAACCTAAGGATAATAGGTATTGAAGAGATTGAAGACTCCCAGCTCAAAAGACCAGTAAATATCTTCAACAAAATCATAGAAGAAAACTTCCCTAACCTAAAGAAAGAGATGCCCATAAACATACAAAAATCCTACAGAACTCCAAATAGATTGGACCAGAAAAGAAACAACTCCTGTCACATAATAGTCAAAACACCAAACGCACAAAATAAAGAAAGAATATTAAAAGCAGTAAGGGAAAAATGTCAAGTAACATATAAAGGCAGACCTATCAGAATCACACCAGACTTTTCGCCAGAAACTATGAAAGCCAGAAGATCCTGGACAGATATCATACAGACCCTAAGAGAACACAAATGCCAGCCCGGGTTACTGTATCCTGCAAAACTCTCAATTCACATAGATGGAGAAACCAAGATATTCCATGACAAAACCAAATTTACACAATATCTTTCTACAAATCCAGCACAACAGAGGATAATAAATGGTAAAGCCCAACATAAGGAGGCAAGCTATACCCTAGAAGAAGCAAGAAACTAATCGTCTTGGCAACAAAACAAAGAGAAGAAAAGAACACAAACATAACCTATATCCAAATATGAATATAACAGGAAGCAATAATCACTATTCCTTAATATCTCTCAATATCAATGGCCTCAACTCCCCAATAAAAAGACATAGATTAACAAACTGGATACGCAACGAGGACCCGGCATTCTGCTGCCTACAGGAAACACACCTCAGAGACAAAGACAGACACTACCTCAGAGTGAAAGGCTGGAAAATAACTTTCTAAGCAAATGGTCAAAGAAGCAAGCTGGAGTAGCCATTCTAATATCAAATAAAATCAATTTTCAACTAAAAGTCATCAAAAAAGATAAGGAAGGACACTTCATATTCATCAAAGGAACAAATCCACCAAGATGAACTCTCAATCCTAAATATCTATGCCCCAAATACAAGGGTACCTACATACGTAAAAGAAACCTTACTAAAGCTCAAAACACACATTGCACCTGACACAATAATAGTAGGAGATTTCAACACCCCACTCTCATCAATGGACAGATCATGGAAACAGAAATTAAACAGAGACTTAGACAGCCTAAGAGAAGTCATGAGCCAAATGGACTTAACAGAAAGCAAAAGGATATACCTTCTTCTCAGCTCCTCATGGTACTTTCTCCAAAACTGACCATATAATTTGTCAAAAAATGGGCCTCAACAGGTACAGAAAGATAGAAATAATGCCATGCGTGCTATCAGACCACCACGGCCTAAAGCTGGTCTTCAATAACAATAAGGGAAGAATGACCACATATACGTGGAAATTGAACAGTGCTCTACTCAACGATAACCTGGTCAAGGAAGAAATAAGAAAGAAATTAAAGACTTTTTAGAATTTAATGAAAATGAAGGTACAACATACCCAAACTTATGGGACACAATGAAAGCTGTGCTAAGAGGAAAACTCATAGCGCTGAGTGCCTGCAGAGAGAAACAGAAAAAAGCACATGTCACCTGCTTGACAACACACCTAAAAGCTCTAGAACAAAAAGAAGCAAATACACCCCAGAGGAGTAGAAGGCAGGAAATAATCAAACTCAGAGCTGAAATCAAACAAGTGGAAACAAAAAGGACCATAGAAAGAATCAACAGAACCAAAAGTTGGTTCTTTGAGAAAATCAACAAGATAGATAAACCCTTAGCCAGACTAATGAGAGGACACAGAGAGTGTGTCCAAATTAACAAAATCAGAAATGAAAAGGGAGACATAACTACAGATTCAGAGGAAATTCAAAAAATCATCAGATCTTACTATAAAAGCCTATATTCAACAAAACTTGAAAATCTTCAGGAAATGGACAATTTCCTAGACAGGTACCAGGTATCGAAGTTAAATCAGGAACAGATAAACCAGTTAAACAACCCCATAACTCCTAAGGAAATAGAAGCAGTCATTAAAGGTCTCCCAACCAAAAAGAGCCCAGGTCCAGACGGGTTTAGTTCAGAATTCTATCAGACCTTCATAGAAGACCTCATACCAATATTATCCAAACTATTCCACAAAATTGAAACAGATGGATCACTACCGAATACCTCCTATGAAGCCACAATTACTCTGATACCTAAACCACACAAAGACCCAATAAAGAAAGAGAACTTCAGACCAATTTCCCTTATGAATATCGATGCAAAAATACTCAATAAAATTCTGGCAAACCGAATCCAAGAACACATCAAAACAATCATCCACCATGATCAAGTAGGCTTCATCCCAGGCATGCAGGGATGGTTTAATATACAGAAAACCATCAACGTGATCCATCATATAAACAAACTGAAAGAACAAAACCACATGATCATTTCATTAGATGCTGAGAAAGCATTTGACAAAAGTCAGCACCCCTTCATGATAAAAGTCCTGGAAAGAATAGGAATTCAAGGCCCATACCTAAACATAGTAAAAGCCATATACGGCAAACCAGTAGCTAACATTAAACTAAATGGAGAGAAACTTGAAGCAATCCCACTAAAATCAGGGACTAGACAAGGCTGCCCACTCTCTCCCTACTTATTCAATATAGTTCTTGAAGTTCTAGCCAGAGCAATCAGACAACAAAAGGAGGTCAAGGGGATACAGATCGGAAAAGAAGAAGTCAAAATATCACTATTTGCAGATAATATGATAGTATATTTAAGTGATCCCAAAAGTTCCCCCAGAGAACTACTAAAGCTGATAAACAACTTTAGCAAAGTGGCTGTGTATAAAATTAACTCAAATAAATCAGTAGCCTTCCTCTACACAAAAGAGAAACAAACCGAGAAAGAAATTAGGGAAATGACACCCTTCATAATAGACCCAAATAATATAAAGTAACTCGGTGTGACTTTAACCAAGCAAGTAAAAGATTTGTACAATAAGAACTTCAAGACTCTGAAGAAAGAAATTGAAGAAGACCTCAGAAGATGGAAAGATCTCCCATGCTCATGGATTGGCAGGATTAATATAGTAAAAATGGCCATTTTACCAAAAGCGATCTACAGATTCAATGCAATCCCCATTAAAATACCAATCCAATTCTTCAAAGAGTTAGACAGAACAATTTGCAAATTCATCTGGAATAACAAAAAAACCCAGGATAACTAAAACTACCCTCAACAATAAAAGGACTTCAGGGGGAATCACTATCCCATAACTCAAGCAGTAATACAGAGCAATAGTGATAAAAACTGCATGGTATTGGTACAGAGACAGACAGATAGACCAATGGAACAGAAATGAAGACCCAGAAATGAACCCACACACCTATGGGCACTTGATTTTTGACAAAGGAGCCAAAACCATCCAATGGAAAAAAGATAGCATTTTCAGCAAATGGTGCTGGTTCAACTGGAGGTCAACATGTAGAAGAATGCAGATCGATCCATGCTTATCACCCTGTACAAAGCTTAAGTCCAAGTGGATCAAGGACCTCCACATCAAACCAGACACACTCAAACTAATAGAAGAAAAACTAGGGAAGCATCTGGAACACATGGGCACTGGAAAAAATTTCCTGAACAAAACACCAATGGCTTATGCTCTAAGATCAAAAATTGACAAATGGGATCTCATAAAACTGCAAAGCTTCTGTAAGGTAAAGGACACTGTGGTTAGGACAAAACGGCAACTAACAGATTGGGAAAAGATCTTTACCAATCCTACAACAGATAGAGGCCTTATATCCAAAATGTACAAAGAACTCAAGAAGTTAGACCGCAGGGAGTCAAATAACCCTATTAAAAATGGGGTTCAGAGCTAAACAAAGAATTCACAGCTGAGGAATGCCGAATGGCTGAGAAACACCTAAAGAAATGTTCAACATCTTTTTTCAGAAGGGAAATGCAAATCAAAACAACCCTGAGATTTTACCTCACACCAGTGAGAATGACTAAGTTCAAAAACTCAGGTGACAGCAGATGCTGGCGAGGATGTGGAGAAAGAGGAACACTCCTCCATTGTTGGTGGGATTGCAGACTGGTACAACCATTCTGGAAATCAGTCTGGAGGTTCCTCAGAAAATTGGACATTGAACTGCCTGAGGATCCAGCTATAACTCTCTTGGGCATATACCCAAAAGATGCCCCAACATATAAAAAAGACACGTGCTCCACTATGTTCATCGCAGCCTTATTTATAATAGCCAGAAGCTGGAAAGAACCCAGATGCCCTTCAAGAGAGGAATGGATACAGAAAATGTGGTACATCTACACAATGGAATATTACTCAGCTATCAAAAACAATGACTTTATGAAATTCGTAGGCAAATGGTTGGAACTGGAAAATATCATCCTGAGTGAGGTAATCCAATCACAGAAAAACACACATTGTATGCACTCATTGATAAGTGGCTATTAGCCCAAATGCTTGAATTACCCTAGATGCCTAGAACAAATTAAACTCAAGACGGATGATCAAAGTGTGAATGCTTCACTCCTTCTTTAAAAGGGGAACAAGAAAACCCTTGGCAGGGAATAGAGAGGCAAAGATTAAAACAGAGACTGAAGGAACACCCATTCAGAGCCTGCCCCACATGTGGCCCATACATATACAGCCATCCAATTAGACAAGATGGATGAAGCAAAGAAGTGCAGACTGACAGGAGCCAGATGTAGATCGCTCCTGAGAGACACAGCCAGAATACAGCAAATACAGAGGCGAATGCCAGCAGCAAACCACTGAACTGAGAATAGGACCCCCGTTCATGGAATCAGAGAAAGAACTGGAAGAGCTTGAAGGGGCTCAAGACCCCATATGACCAACAATGCCAAGCAACCAGAGCTTCCAGGGACTAAGCCAGTACCTAAAGACTATACATGGACTGACCCTGGACTCTGACCTCATAGGTAGCAATGAATATCCTAGTAAGAGCACCAGTGGAAGGGAAGCCCTGGGTCCTGCTAAGACTGAACTCCCAGTGAACTAGATTGTTGGGGGGAGGGCGGCAATGGGCGGAGGGTTGGGAGGGGAACACCCATAAAAAGGGGAGGGGGAGGGGGATGTTTGCCCGGAAACCGGGAAAGGGAATAACACTCGAAATGTTTATAAGAAATACTCAAGTTAATAAAAAAAAAGAAAGTTAAGTTTATTTACCAACCATGGAGGTGGGGAAGGGGAGGGGCAGTTGTGAGGAGGTGGAGAGGAAGGGTTAGGGAGGTAGAGGAGTAGGAATGGGAGGTGGAAAGGTAGGGAGAGTTTTTCTCATTGATGAGACTCTAAGGTGATGGTTGAGGGGAATTGTACAGGCTTATTTGTGAGCGCAGTACTAATAGGATAAAAACAAAAACGACTAGGCGAAGCAGGGCATGGTGATGTACCCCTGTAATCCCAGCACTCAGGAGGCAGGAGCAAGCTGAGACAAGCCTATTTTACATTGTGAGTTTCAGGTCACATGTTTCAAAAACAAACAAGCAAATAAATGAACAAACATGGGACATAAAGGGAGTGAAGAGAGAGTTCAGTGGCTAAGAGCCCTTCTTACTCTTGCAGAGGACCAGGCTTCAGTTCCAAGCACCTACACCCATCTGCAAATCCAATTCTAGGGGGACCTAACACCTTTTTGGTCTAGCCATGTGGGCACTAGACACATAGACAATGAATAGACCTCCAAGCAGGCAGAGCACCCATACACACAAAATAAAAATAAATATTTTTAAAAAGTCAATAATTCTCATCATGCCTGTTATATAAACATCTGAAGGCAGCCACAAATCAGAGTGTTAGGGTAAAGAGATATCCTCTTGCCTCTTCTCTTTTCCCTTCTCCTCCCCCTTTAATTTCTTGTGTCCTTCTATCCACATTTTCACTAGGAGACTATATTGGAGACGATAATTTGCTCCATGCCAACATTTTTTTTTCAGTTTCTACATGATGCATTGACCATAAAAGGGCACCACAAAGTGGTGGTGACTCATCTATGTTTTGTGAAAGTCCCTGTGCGCTGTTTCAGCCCAACACAGCTTCTTGCAGTCCCAGGTGAGGCATCATCTTCTACCATGGAGAGGGTGGAGTGATAGACAGCCTGGATAAGAAACATCCCTTGGACATGGTGCAAGTGTGATCTAATGCCTGCATCACCTCTACTACATTCCCACAAGGTCCTTTTCGGGATGGAGTCAAAGCAAGCAATAGCTGAGGATCCTTCTCTAGTGATTCGATCAAAATTGAGTCATATCTATGCTATAGTTTTGGTTTAATGGTGAACATCAATGTCCAGGCATGTCTTCCAGAGTAATGGGTATGAACAACACATTTCTATTTTCTTTCTTCCCCTTCCTTCTCTTCTCCTCCCATTCCTTCCTGACCCTCCCCTTCCACTCACAGTCACCACCTTATCTGATCTGTCCCACAATGATACCAAATCCATCCATTTTTACTTAACTCTAGAGGTTGGGACCACTAAGTCTGTCTCGTCCACTCCATACCCCAGTAATGGTGTCACAGTTCGGTTTTACTCCTTAGGGTTCGTTCAGAGAGATCTTTGAAGATCCAGCATGAAACCTGTCACTCCTTTCCTTCAGCCTTTCTTTTGTCCCTCGGTGTCGTCTCTGAATGGTCACCTTTGTCTCATTCTCAGGTTGCTTTGTTAAATTCCCTCCACTGCCCTGTGTTATGGCACATTTGTGGTTTGGGATAGACTCCTACCATCTTGGCTATCATTTTTACTCTTGAAAAATTAATTCATGGGTAAATGGACTTTTAGATAAGATACTGCATAAAAGGAGACATTGGTGAATGAATCAGTAGGCGTCTAGTTGGGTGGGTGGGTGGATAAATGCTTGCATGCATGCATGTCCAAATTTTCCCAATTTGGGAAATTGCAAAGAGGGCAATTGCTCCTCTTTCAGACTCATAAAGGTCACTTACTGCCACCTGGTGGTAAAAATATCCATGGTCATTCTGTAGCTGGTGGTGTTGTCATGGTGTCCTTTCTCAGTTAGAAACTATGAATGTGTCCCATTTATGGGACCCACCTATGTCCAAGGGCATTTTCCTGCATCAAAAACCATTAGCAATGGCATTTAACCACAAGCCACCAGTCCCTGTGGAGGGTAAGAACAGTGATGGCTCAACAGCTATGTAGTGAACACATACTTAGCTACAGACCCTTCTCCAGGTTCAGGGAATACACTGAAGAAGAAGAAGACCCAATCCCTGATTTATGAACCTATGAGTCAAAGGAGGAAATTGCACCATGCAGGAGGACACAAAGAGGTGGTTTCAGATGTGGATAACATGCAGAATAAACCACTTACACACACACACACACACACACACACACACACACACACACACACACACACAAATAAAAAATAAATTTAAAATACTGCCTGTCTAGAAGACTGAAGGTCCTAGTAGATTCTTGCTTTAGCACTCAGAGACTTCATACCAGGATCATCCTTGATCCAGGCCTTGTGAAGTCTACAAGGGAGGGGCTTAGGAGCAAAACTCTGAATCAGGACCAACCTGAGGCTCTGGAAGGTAAAGAAAGACCTCAGGGTGACAGAGGAGGGATTGAAGCTGGGCTGTTCACAAGGTCTAGAGTCCAGGTCATGGTTAGTAGAGATCTTTTCCATGGGGACATTTGAACTCTCCCAGAGTTTAACTTTTAATATGTATAAACTTTTAAACCCATGCCCAGGTCCTCCCCGAGGCTGCTTCGATTTTCCCTGGGATAGTGCCAGGCATCTTTATTGTAAAGAGTTGGCAAAAGGCTGAGACTGTTTGTAAGGAACCTTGGACACAGACACTGAGTGTCCTAAGCCTCTGCCCTCTCCATTGTGGTAACAGCCCATATGCCTACCCTGGGACCCCCTTGACACTAGAATTATCTGGTATCATTTTTAAAATATGTGTTATAGGCTCCTTGCTATAATCATGATGATTCAACTGGTCAAGGTAACCAGGGCAGAAGATGTGTATTGACTGCTGGGTTGCCTTTGAATTCTGATTGCTAGGGCTGGGTACAGCTGAGTCAGAGTACTTGAAGCCAATTAGTGGTGGCACACAACTTTAATGCCAGCACTAGGGAGGCAGAGGCAGGTGGATCTCTGAGTTTGAGGCTAGGCTGGACTACAGAGTGAGCGAGTTCCGGGACAGCCAGGGCTGCAGAGACAAACATTATCTCAAAACAAACAGAGAAGTTCTTGATACAGTGGGCCAGGAAGACATACTATATAGAAATTTAGATGTATTAACCAACTGTTTAGAAGGTATTATTCATGGGGGCTGGAGAGATGGCTCAGTGGTAAAGACCACTTCTTGCAGAGAACTCAGGTTTGGTTCCCAGAACTCACAAGCATGGCTTGCAACCACCTACAACTTCAATGGCAGGGCACCTGACATTTTCTCCTGGCTTCTTATAGGCAACCATCTCTCTCTCTCTCTCTCTCTCTCTCTCTCTCTCTCTCTCTCTCTCACACACACACACACACACACACACACACACACACACACACACACAGAGGGGAATACATGTACATAAATAAAGATTAAAAATTTATTTCGAATGTTCTAACCATTGTTTATCTCCCAATTAATCAACGCTTCGGTCCTTCTTAAAAGGGAGAAAAAGGGGTTGGGGATTTAGCTCAGTGGTAGAGCGCTTGCCTAGCAAGCGCAAGGCCTGGGTTCAGTCCCCAGCTCCAAAAAAAAAAAGAAAAGAAAAAAAAAGGGAGAACAAAAATATTCATAGGAGGGGATATGGAGACAACGTTTGGAGCAGAGACCGAAGGAATGGCCATTCAGAGCCTGCCCCAGGAAAAGCATATTAATATCAGGAATCTTTTTAAAAACTTATTCTTTCTGGCCTTGCCTAGAAGGGCTTATCCATTGTAGTTTTACAGTCCATGGTGAAATCATTTCAGGAAAATTACCTGCTAATTTTTAGTCTCTCCTGGATGGCTCCTGGCAAATGTATATAATGTATATAATGATGTATATAATGTATATAATGTATATGATGTATATGATGTATATAATGTATATAATGTATATGTATATAATCTTTAACTTCTGCTCTTCTACCTCACTCCAGGTCCTGAGTGCTGGGATTGTAGGTATATACCATCATATCTTGTTTGTGCAGTACTATGTACTAGGTGAGCAGTCTACCAATTGAGCCCAGCCCCCAGGAGTGTTTTCTAAAACAGTATAGACACAAATAAAGCTATGTGCAAATAACATAGAAGTTATGATGAGCCCAGAATTCAGAATATCTCTTCAAAATATTGGAAGAAGGAAAAAAGATGATAAAGGCAGCCTGAACTGGCTAAAGGGACTGGTTAAGGAATTGGGTTTTGCTATGGTAGTAACTTCTCAGGACTTCATTTCAGGGTAAAAAAATATCTACCTACTGAAGGCCTACTGTTCAGGGGCCAATTACGAGGATGATGCTAAGAAAGCCCAATTCATTAGATATTTGCATGTATGGAAGATCAGCTAGAGTGTGTCTTAGTTAGGTGACAACATGACATAAAGCAACTCAGGGAAGAAAGGGTTTATTTTGCTCACACAGTTCATCATCAAAGCAGTGAGGGCAGTGAGAACAGAAACTCACACACTCAGGAACCTGGAGGCAAATGCACAGGCCATGGAGGGGTGTTACTTAATTACTGTTTTGCTCAGTCTGCTTCCTTATTTTTAAAAGATTTATTTATTATATGTAAGAACACTGTCGCTGTCTTCAGACACACCAGAAGAGGTCATCAGATCTCATTACAGATGGTTGTGAGCCACCATGTGGTTGCTGGGAATTGAACTCAGGACCTCTGGGAGAGCAGTCAGTGCTCTTAACCACTGAGCCATCTCCACAGCCCCCTCAACCTGCTTTCTTATAGCACTAAGAACTAAGGGTGTCATCACCCACAATAGGCTGGACCCTCCCACATCAGTCCTCAAACAAGAAAATGCACCACAGGCTTGCTTACAAGGAAGCATCTTCTCATTTGAGGATTCTACCTCCAAAAAGATACTAAGTGTTTCAGGTTGACATATAACTAGTCAGCACAGCACACCATTATAGTTAAGGATGCCTCTTTAAGAACCAAAACCACTCAGCAGGACAACCAAGGTTGTTCTGGGAAGCTCTAGAGGCCATCTGGAATATGAAATTTATTCCCCCCATATATCTAGTGTTTTTTATTGGATATTTATTATTTAAATTTTAAATGTTATCCCCTTTCCTGGTTTCCCACCCATAAACCCCCTATCCTATCCCCCTTCCCCTTCTTCTATGAGGGTGTTACCCCACAACCACCCACCCCTTCCCACCTCCTCGCTCTGACATTCCCCTACACTAGAGGGTCCAGCCTTAGCAGAACCAAGGTCTTCACCCATTGGTGCCAAACAAGGCCATCCTCTGCTTCATATGCAGCTGGAGCCATGGGTTTGTCCATGTACACTCTTTGGTGCTTTAGACCCTGGGAGCTTAGTTTTGTTGGTATTGTTGTCTTGTGGGGTTGAAAGTCCCTTCAGCTTCTTCAATCCTTTCTCTAATTCCTCTGATGGGGACCCATTCTCAGTTCAATGGTTGGCTGTGAGCATTTGCCTCTGTTTTTGTCATGTTCTGGGAAAGCTTCTTAAGAAGCTATATCAGGCTCCTGTCAGCGTGTACTTCTTGGCATCAGCAATATTGTCTGGGCTGGATCCCTAGGTGGGGCAGGCTCTAAATGGCCATTCCTTCAGGCTCTGCTCCAAACTGTCTTCACCTAAGAATATTTTTGTTCTCACTTTTAAGAAGGCCTGAAGCATCCTTACTTTGGTCATCCTTCTTCTTGAGCTTCATGTGGTCTGTGGATTGTATCTTGGGTAATTTGAGCGTTTGGGCTGTCAATTTATCAGTGAGTGCATACCATGTGTGGCTTTTTTTTGTGTGTTTGGGTTAGCTCACTCAGGATGATTTTTTCTAGTTCAACCCATTTGCCTATGAAATTCATGAAGTCATTGTTTTTGATAGTTGAGTAGTACTCCACTGTGTAGATGTACCACATTTTCTGTATCCATTCTTCTGTTGAGGGGCACCTGGGTTCTTTCCAGCTTCTGGATATTATAAATGAGGCTGCTACAAACATAGTGGAGATTGTGTCCTTGTTGTATGTTGGGGCATCATTTGGGTATATGCCCAGGAGAGGTATAGCTGGGTCCTCGGGTAGTACTATTTCCAATTTTCTGAGGAATCTCCAGACTGATTTCCAGAGTGGTTCTACCAGCTTGCAATCCCATCAACAATGGAGGAGTGTTCTTCTTTCTCCACATCTTTGCCAGCATGTGCTATCACCTGAGTTTTTGACCTTAGCCATTCTGATTGGTGTGAGGTAGAATCTCAGGGTTGTTTTGATTTGCATCTCCCTGATGACTAAGGATGTTGAACATTTCTTTAGGTACTTCTCAGACATTCAACATTCCTCAGCTGAGAATTCTTTGTTTAGCTCTGTACCCCATTTTTAATAGGGATACTTGACTCTCTGGAGTCTGACTTCTTGAGTTCTTTGTATATATTAAATACTAGCCCTCTATCATATGTAGGATTGATAAAGATCTTTTCCCAATCTGTCAGTTGCTGTTTTGTCCTAATGACACTGTCCTTTTTCTTCCAGAAGCTATGAAGTTTTATGAGGTCCCATTTGTCGATTCTTGATCTTAGAGCATAAGTCATTGGTGTTCTGTTCAAAAAAATTTCCCCAGTGCCCATGTGTTCAAAACTCTTCCCCACTTTTTCTTCTACTAGTTTAAGTGTATCTGGTTTTATGTGGAGGTCTTTAATCCACTTGGACTGGAGCTTTGTACAGGGCTATGAGAATGGATTGATTTGCATTCTTCTACATGTTGACTTCCAGTTGAACCAGCACCATTTGTTGAAAATGCTATCTTTTCCCACTGTATGGTTTTAGCTCCTTTGTCAAAGATCAGGTGACCATAGTTGTATGGGTTCATTTCTGGATCTTCAATTCTATTTTATTTATTTACCTGCCTGTGTCTGTATCAACGCCATATGGATTCTTATCACCATTACTCTGTAATCCAGTTTGAGCTCATGGATGCTAATTACCCCAGAAGTTCTTTTATTGTTGAGTATAGTTTTCAATATCCTGGGATTTTTGTTATTCCAACTGAATTTGCAAATTACTCTTCCTAACTCTGTGAAGAATTGAATTGGGACTTTGATGGGGATTGCACTGAATCTGCAGATCACTTTTGGCAAAATGGTCATTTTTATTATATTAATCCTGCCAATCCATGAGCCTGGGAGATTTTTCCATCTTCAATTTCTTTCTTCTGAGACTTGAAATTCTTGCTATACTGAACTTATACTTGCTTGGTTAGAGTCACAAGTTATTTTATGTCATTTGTGACTATTGTGCCGGTTGTTCCCTAATTTCTTTCTCAGCCTGGTTATCCTTTGAGTAGAGGAAGGCTAGTGATTTGTTTGAGTTAATTTTATATCTAGCCACTTTTGCTGAAGTTGTTCATCAGGCTTCGTAGTTCTTTGGTGGAACTTTGGGTGTCACTTAACTATACTATCGTATCGTCTGCAAATAGTGATATTTTGACTTTTTTCCTTTCCAATTTGTATCCCCTTGACCTCCTTTTTTGTCTGATTGCTCTGGCTAGGAATTTGAGTACTATATTGAATAAGTAGAGAGAGAGTGGAGAGCCTTGTCTAGCTCCTGATTTTAGTGGGATTGCTTCAAGTTTCTTTCCACTTAGTTTTATGTTGGCTACTAGTTTGCTGCATATTGCTTTTTACTATATTTAGGAAATACTTTCTCAGCACCTAATGAGATGATCATGTGATTTTGTCTTTGCGTTTGTTTATATAGTGGATTATATTGATGGATTTCCATGTATTGATCCCTGCATCCCTGGGATGAAGCCTACTTGATCATGATGGATGATTGTTTTGATGTGTCCTTGGATTTGGTTAGCAAGAATTTTATTGAGTATTTTTACATTGATATTCATAATGGAAATTGGTCTGAAGCTCTCTTTCTTTGTTTGGTCTTTGTGTGGTTAAGTATAAACATAATTGTTGCTTTGTAAAAGGAATTGGGTAGTGTTCCTTCTGTTTCTATTTTGTGGAATAGTTTGGAAATTATTGGTTTTAGGTCTTCTATGAAGGTCTGATAGAATTCTACACTAAACCCATCTGGTCCTGGACTGCTTTGTTGTCGTTTTTGTTGTTGTTGTTGTTGTTGTTGTTGTTGTTATTGAGGGACTTTTAATATTTTAATACCTCCTTCTATTTCTTCAGGAGTTACGGGACTGTTTAGATGGTTCATCTGATCCTGATTTAGCTTTGGTAACTGGTATCTGTCCAGAACATTGTCCATTTCATCCAGATTTTCCATTTTTGTTGAGTATAAACTTTTATAGTAGGATTTGATGATTTTTTGAATTTCCTCTGATTCTGTTGTTATGTCTCCCATTTCATTTCTGATTTCATTAATTTTGATACTCTGTGCCCTCTGGTTAGTCTGGCTAAGGGTTTGTCTATCTTGTTGATTTTCTCAAAGAACCAGCTCCTCATTTGTTGATTCTTTGTATAGTTCTTTTTTCTATTTGGCTGATTTCAGCCCTGAGTTTGATTATTTTCTGCTGTCTACTTCTCTTGGGTGTATTTGCTTCCTTTTGCTCCAGAGTTTGAGGTGTGCTGTCAAGCTGCTAGTATATGTTCTCTCCAGTTTCTTTTTGGAGGCGCTCAGAGCTATGAGTTTTCCTCTTAACACTGCTTTCACTGTGTCCTATAAGTTTGGGTATGTGCTGTCCTTCATTTTCATTAAATTCTAAAAAGTCTTTAGTTTCTTTCTTTATTTCCTCCTTGACCATGTTATTATTGAATAGAGCATTGTTCACCTTCCATGTGTATGTGGGCTCTCTGTCATTTTTGTTGTTATTGAAGACAAGCCTTAGTCTGTCGTGATCTGACAGAATGCATAGGATTGTTTTAATCTTCTTGTATCTGTTGAGGCCTGTTTTGTGACTGATTAAATGGTCACTTTTGGAAAAGGTACCTTGAGGTCCTGAGAAGAAGGTATATTCTTTTGTTTTAGGATGAAATGTGTATATACATACATATATATGTGTGTGTGTGTGTATATATATATATATATATGTATATATGTATATATATATATATATGTTAAATCCATTTGGTTTATAACTTCTGTTAGTTTCACTGTGTCTCCGTCTAGTTTCTTTTCCCATTATCTGTCCATTGATAAGAATGGGGCATTGAAGTCTCCCACTATTTTTGTGTTAGTTACAATGTGTGCTTTGAGCTTTAGTAAAGTTTCTTTTATGAATGTAGGTGCTCTTGCATTTGGAGCATATATATTCAGGATCAAGAACTCACCTTTGTGGATTTTTCCTTTGATTTATAGGAAATATCCTTCCTTATCATTTTTGATGACTTTTCATTGAAAATCAATTTTATTCGATATTAGAATTGCTACTTCAGCTTGCTGCATGGGACCATTTAGAAATTTGTCTGCCAGCCTTTTATTCTGAGGTAGTGTCTGTCTTTGTCAGTGAGGTGTGTTTCTTGTATGAAGCAAAATGCTGGGTACTCTTTCTGTATCCAGTCTGTTAGTCTATGTCTTTTTATTGGGGAATTGAATCCACTGATGTTAAGAGATATTAAGGAATAGTGATTACTGTTTTCTGTTACTTTTGTTAGAGGTTGAATTATGTTTGTGTGACTCTCTTCTTTTGGGTATATTGCTAGAAGATTACTTTCTTGCTTTTTCTAGGGTATAGTTTCACTCCTTGTTTTGGAGTTGTCCATATATTATCCTTTGTAGGGCTAGACTTGTGGAAAGATACTGTGTAAATTTGTTTTTTTCTTCACAGAATATCTTGTTTTCTCAATCTATGTTAATTGAGAGTTTTGCTGGATATAGTAGCCTGGGCTGGCATTTGTGTTCTCTTACAGTCTGTATGATATCTGCTCAGGATATTCTGGCTTTCATAGTCTCTGGTGAGAAGTCTGGTGTAATTCTGATGGATCTGTCTTCATATGTTACTTGACCTTACTGCTTTTAATACTCTATTTTGCGCATTTTGTGTTTTGACTATTATGTGATGAGAGGTATTTCTTTTCTGGTTCAATCTATTTGGGGTTCTGTAGGCTTCTTATATGTTTATGGTCATCTCTTTCTTTAGGTTCGGACAGATTATTTTGAAGATATTTACTTGTCCTTTATGTTGGGAAATTTTGCTCTCTTCTATACCTATTATCCTTATGTTTGATCTTCTCATTGTGTACAGGGTTTCCTGGATGTTTTGGTTTAGGAGCTTTCTGCATTTTACATTTTCTTTGATTATTGTGTCAATATTTTCTATGGTATCTTCTTCCTCTGAGATTCTCTCTTATCTATTGTATTCTGTTGGTGATGCTTGCATCTACGAATCTACGACTCCTGATCTCTTTCCTAAGTATTGTATCTCCAGGGTTCTCCCCCTTTGTGGTTTCTTTATTTTCTATTCCCATTTTTAGTTCATGGATGGTTTTATTTAATTCATTCAACTGTTTGGTTGTGTTTTCCTGTAATTCTTTAAGGGAATTTTGTTTCCTCTTTAAGGCCTTCTACCTTTTTACTTGTATTGTCATGTATTTCTCTAAGGGAGTTATTTATGTCTTTCTTAAAGTCCTCTATCATCATCATGAGATTTAAATCCAAATCTTGCTTTTCCAGTGTGTTGGGATATCCAATCTTTTCTTTGGTGGGAGAACTGGGCTCTGATGATGCCAAGTAGTCTTGGTTTTTTTTTGCTTAGGTTCCTGTGCTTACCTCTTGCCATCTGGTTGTCTCTGGTTAGCTGGTCTTGCTGTCTCTGACAGTGGCTTGACCCTCCTGTAAGCTTGTGTGCCAGCACTTCTCCCAGCGTTATCTAGGTATAGAGAGCTGTGGAACTGGGTCAGCTCCAGGTGCAGGCGGAAACCAGAAGTGTCTTGTCCCAGACTGCTCCTGGGTTTGTGTGTCCTGAGAGCTCCAGGTCAGTCCCTACAAGCAGAAGTGGTGGTCTTACCTCTGCTCTGAGGTGTATCAGTGCTCCTGGTGACTGACTTTCAGCTCTGGGTGCAGGCAGAGACTAGGTTCCTGTGTCCAGAGGGCTCTCAAAAAGTTTTTTTCCTTATTGATTTACTTTTATGCATGTTTGCCTGTATGTATGCATATACATTGGACCCCCCTAAAACTGTAGGCAAGGATGGCTATGAACTGACTGGCATATGGGTGCTGGAATCTGAACTGCATGTCTTGAAGAGCAGCAAAGGCTCTTTACTGATGAGCCAGTTCCCTCTTCTTTCTATATAAAAAGAGGTATGCATGTCCATATCCCAAGCAGTCTCCAGACCATTTGAAGATACTTGGAGGCCAGCCTCAACTGTCCTTGTCTCAAAAGGAAACTTTTTTCTTTCTTTGAGACAGTGTCTCTCTATGTAGCCCTGGATGTTCTCATACTTACAGAGACTATTTCCCTCTACATCCTGAATGTTAGGAATAATAGTGTGCACCAAAGGAAACAGATATACTTTGCAACAATGTTTCAGAATTTCCCTATCATCATCTCTTGAAAGATGTGCAGAACTAAGCATACCATATGAAAGACAAGAAGCAGGGAGAGAAAATACCCAACACAGTCTTCCTCCTAGTCTACTTCCAGTACAACTTTTTGGATGTTGCCACATACATTCAAGATGCCAGTCCAAGGAGGGACAAAGAGGTGCAGTGGAGATGTAGGCACAGTGTCCGAGTAAGGCCGTGTCTTTCTTCATCATGTTCCTTGTGGTATACAGTGTAGTTTGGTTCATAGAAATATCACCTTCCCATTTAAGTTTTAAACTGCCTTCCCTCCTCATCTGTGTGTAGTTTCCTTCTTTCTCTCTCTCTCTCTTATAAAGTTACGCATCTTCGCATGTGTTCCTCTCCATCTCCAACAGTGAAATCATATCTCATGATCCTTAGACTAACTTAGCCTGATGACACATACACAATGATCATGACCTGAATGACGGTTACCTGCCATACAGGTGATACAGCTTTTGAAGACAAGCATCAGCATCTGCCAGTGGCCAACATGCATGCCCATTCATGTGTGCTTGGTACTTAAAAATATGGTGAGTCGATCTACAAATTCAATGCAATTTTCATCAAAATACCAATCCAATTCTTCAGAGAGTTACACAGAACAATTTGCAAATTCATCTGGAATAACAAAAAACCCAGGAGAGCTAAAGCTATCCTCAACAATAAAAGGACTTCAGGGGGAATCACTATCCCTGAACTCAAGCAGTATTACAGAGCAATAGTGATAAAAACTGCGTGGTATTGGTACAGAGACAGACAGATAGACCAATGAAACAGAATTGAAGACCCAGAAATGAACCCACACACCTATGGGCACTTGATTTTTGACAAAGGAGCCAAAACCATCCAATGGAAAAAAGATAGCATTTTCAGCAAATGGTGCTGGTTCAACTGGAGGTCAACATGTAGAAGAATGCAGATCGATCCATGCTTATCACCCTGTACAAAGCTTAAGTCCAAGTGGATCAAGGACCTCCACATCAAACCAGATACACTCAAACTAATAGAAGAAAAACTAGGGAAGCATCTCGAACACATGGGCACTGGAAAAAATTTCCTGAACAAAACACCAATGGCTTATGCTCTAAGATCAAGAATAGACAAATGGGATCTGATAAAACTGCAAAGCTTCTGTAAGGCAAAGGACACCCTTGTTAGGACAAAATGTCAACCAAGAGATTGAGAAAAGATCTTTACCAATCCTACAACAGATAGAGGGCTTATATCTAAAATATACAAAGAACTCAAGAAGTTAGACCGCGATGAGACAAATAACCCTGTTAAAAATGGGGTTCAGAGCTAAACAAAGAATTCAGAGCTGGGGAATGCTGAATGGCTGAGAAACACTTAAAGAAATGTTCAACATCTTTAGTCATAAGGGAAATGCAAATCAAAACAACCTGAGATTTCACCTCACACCAGGGAGAATGGCTAAGGTCAAAAACTCAGGTGACAGCAAATGCTGGTGAGGATGTGGAGAAAGAGGAACACTCCTCCATTGTTGGTGGGATTGCAGACTGGTACAACCATTCTGGAAATCAGTCTGGAGGTTCCTCAGAAAATTGGACATTGAACTACCTGAGGATCCAGCTATAACTCTCTTGGGCATATACCCAAAAGATGCCCCAACATATAACAAATACACATGCTCCACTATGTTCATAGCAGTCTCATTTATAATAGCCAGAAGCTGGAAAGAACCCAGATGCCCTTCAACAGAGGAATGGATACAGAAAATGTGGTACATCTACACAATGGAGTATTACTCAGCTATCAAAAACAATGACTTTATGAAATTCATAGGCAAATGGAGGGAACTGGAAAATACCATCCTGAGCGAGGTAACCCAATCACAAAAAAAACCACACATGGTATGCACTCATTGATAAGTGGCTATTAGCCCAAATGCTTGAATTACCCTAGATGCACAGAACACATGAAACTCAAGAAGGATACCAAAATGGGAATTCTTCACTTGTTCTTTAAAAGGGGAACAAGAATACCCTCAGGAGGGAATAGGGGGGCAAAGTTTAGAACAGAGGCAGAAGGAACACCCATTCAGAGCCTACCCCATGTGTGGCCCATACATATATAGCCATCCAATTAGATAAGATGGAGGAAGCAAAGAAGTGCAGGCTGACAGGAACTGGATGTAAATCTCTCCCTGAGACACAGCCAGAATACAGCAAATACATAGGTGAATGCCAGCAGCAAACCACTGAACTGAGAACAGAACCCCCGTTGAAGGAATCAGAGAAAGGACTGGAAGAGCTTGAAGGGGCTCGAGACCCCATATGAGCAACAATGCCAACCAACCAGAGCTTCCAGGGACTAAGCCACTACCCAAAGACTATACATGGACTGACCCTGGGCTCCAACCTCATAGGTAGCAATGAATAGCCTAGTATGATCACCAGTGGAAGGGGAAGCCCTTGGTCCTGCCAAGACTGAATCCCCAGTGAACGTGATTGTTGGGGGGAGAGTGATAATGGGGGGAGGATGGGGAGGGGACCACCCATTGAGAAGGGGAGAGGGAGGAGTTAGGGGGATGTTGGCCTGGAAACAGGGAAGGGGAATAACAATGGGAATGTAAATAAGAAAAACTCAAGTTAATAAAGATGGGAAAAATATGCTTAGTGTAACATAAGTGCTTCTTTATCTATATCTCAAGACAATCACAAATATCCTCTTCCTCTCTTCCCTTTTCTACCCCATCAGCAAGGATTACTAATATCAGAGGATGAATAACTTGGAAGGACTGATTTCTTGTTCATAGTAGGAATAAATCCAGGGCCTCTAGGGTGTTTTCCCAAACTTTACAAAGACCCTGCACCATAATCCTCTGAGTAATTTAAAAGGTGGCATATTAATGACTATTTTGAACTTTGTTAGCCACTGGATTAGAAGACTCTTGCAGTGACAATCAGTCCCAAGAGGAAGGGAAAAACCCATATCAGATCATGAAAGGTAGAAGGTACTCTAGCATCAAACATTCAACAAAGGAAGTGACTGTGGATTGAGGCACTGAATTTTTCATTTTACATTTTCAAAAGTGTACTAGAAAGATGGCTCAGTTTATAAAGCATAATGTGAGGATTGAAGCTCAGAGCACTTAAAATCTGGGCAGGTATGGTGGCAGGAAAGCAGGTAGGAAGGAAGACACAGAGGATCCCCAGGTCATGCAGGCTAGAGCTGATGAGCTCCAGATTCAGAGAAAGGCCATGCACTGGTAAATAAAGTAGAAAGCAACTGAGGAATATACCTGATGTCAACTTATACACATACATGTCAACACACATATAAAAGAGTATGCATATGCTGCATGCACACTGTGTGTGTGCACTCACACAGATATGCAAAAATGTGCTCATAGAAAAGTTGCTTAACATCTCTCAAAATTAGCTTTTCCAGTTTAGGGTGACATGTTTAGATTAGCATGACTTAGACTTCAAAATATGTGAATGTGGGACATAAAGTGGGGTGAGTTCAAGGAACAATTGTGAAACTAATTTCTGTTATTAAGCAAATAAGGCTAGTAAGGTCAGAGGAAAGGTGAGGATGGGATAGAATGGGTTGTTCTAGATATTGTACAATGCCCTTCCTCATTGTGGCTCAACAGCTTTCTAATCGCTGATTTCACACCTGAGAGGAGAGTCACAGAATACCTTATGTGACTTCTGTGAATTTCCTCCAGTTCCAAGGGACTTGACTGTCACTTGGCATCAATTTCCGGACAACCCCTTCCCAATACTGTTCATCTCCTAATCAGATTGGTGACTCCCTGGGTGGTATGATGACAGACTATTGTGCCCTGGGGACATTGTACCAGGGCTCCACTGTTGCTGGCATGAGAGGAGCCTCTCTGAACTGTGGTTTGTTGCAATCAGTTCACATGGAGGATTCTTTCACTATGTAGATAGGTTTGACGAGGGGTAAGGTTAGGCCATGGTGCTTCTTTGAAGGATATAAGTCAGCTGGATTTGTGTGTGTGTGACATTCCGTGAATTCTCCCCATGGTACAGGTGTTCCTCAGCTCCCTCTGAATGAATATGAATTCCATGCTTTACTTGGTGGGATTTCTCCTCGCTACCATGTGTCTCCTGGTCCTGGGAGTCAATGTGTGGGTTCTCATAGACGACCTCCGTACTATTGATGTGCCTCCTTCTGTTCTACACCCTGTGAAGTTACGGATTCTACACTATGGCTTTCATCTGACAACCACATGGGTAAATTTTGTTTCTTAAAATCATGTCATGCCAGGGTAGACTGAACTTCAGCCTGAGGAAAGCATTTTGCAAAGATCTACATAGTACAATGGCCAATGTGTGCTGGTCAGTAGTGATATGTCAGGCAAAGTACTGAGGACTCCCTATGAACAATGTAAGCTTTGTGTACCCTCTCACCTCCTTCATTTCACACAAGAAGAAGCTGCAGGGAAAAAATGGGAAGTTGGTTGCTAGTGAGAAACAGTCTGAGTCCCTTACAAATGCCAGAAATTGGTTGGGGAAAGGTGACTTTGGCTGGGTCGAGTAAGTCCTTACCTGGTTGGTTAAAATACTTCTGATTCCTCATCAGTAAAATAAGAAGCTTCAGTTAGGAAAATGTGAACCCAGTCTTCTGAGGTGTGTCATAGTATTTTGTCGTTCATCAGTTTGGAATGGTTAGGGATATCCTTTGTGAGCTAGAGTCCTGTGATTTTAGTATCTCCCAGGCAAGAGTTACTGCCAGTGGAAAAAAATTTTATAGAGTTGGAAAGGACAAAAGAAAAATCTTATCCTGTCTTAAATTTAATTGTAGATTACAAGAAACTAAACAAAAGAAAAATTAACTTGAAATTAACTTAATATATTAATAGCTTTATATGTCCTGGGGTGGGAAGTACGAGCTTTCTAATATGCAAACTATTAAGAAGTGATTAACCTAAGTGCTTAGAAGATCTTTAAACCAAACTAGAGAGGTGGCTTAGTGTTTATTCCTCTTCAAGACCTGAGTTCAGTTCCAAGCACCCACATCACCATATTTAATTTCAAGATCTGATGCTTTCTTCTGGCCTTCAAGGGGACCAGGTACACACCTGGTACAATAATCTCTGTAGGTAAATCCTCATTCACATAAAATAAAAATAAATGCATTTTAATTTAAAAAAGACAGAAAAGGCAGAGGAGTTTAGGACTTGAATGTGGCAAAAACAAATCAATAGTTTATGGGAGGCATTCTAGAAGGGTTTGTTGAGTTATCTAGCCTTCTCTCAGCACAGACTGATGGAAATCTAGGTCAATCTGTTCTTCCCTTCTTGTTATAGGAATATGTTGAGATACCTTCCCAGAGAATATGACTCAGAAACTCTGCTACCCTAAGAATATCTCAGAAAAAATAACAAATGCTGTCTTTCCAGTAGAGGTCATGGAGGCTTTGTGTAGGGACCATCCAAGATCCAGAACATCTTCTAAAGTCATCAGTGCTTCTCATACTGAGAGAGGAGAGCACATAACAATACAATATGAATCAAATATGGCAAATGAGGTCCACTGTTATGCCTTGCTTTGTCCATGCCTACGGTGTCAGTGAATGTATTAATAGGTGACAGATAATTCATTAATCCAGTCACAGTCTCAGCCCTACAGTGGTCAAAGAGCTAAGCTGCTCATTATGAAGAGACATACATAGCTCTCAGATTCCAGTCTTGCTTCTTGTCCCTTTGGGAATTACAGTAGTCATGACCTCGTGTTTATTAATGCCATCCTCCCCATCAACCACCTTCTCCACATTTGGAGAGTATCATGCTGTCGATGCTCAAGAAACAAAGGAAAGGCTGCCAGCTTTTGAGTAGTTTATTTGTGGTTATTTCTAAACATACTCCTTTATTCCATTCAGATGAGCCTGAAACAGATGGTAGTGGATCCCTATTTTGTGGTTGAGAGAACTGCAAGGAACGGTATAACCAATTTCCCTGAAGTACAAAGTTTGGGGAAGCAGTGAGAGCTGGAAGTAGATATTATATCTGCAAAGTCAGTGCAGGGGGGCTCAAGTCCATGGAATGTTCTTTACCAAGCCTCAACTTTGCTGTGGACTTTAAAGAGGAGACTACCCAGAGTCATGTGGGCCTAGGACCAGAAAGAATGGCTTTCCTCACATTCTTTAAAGGAAGGAGTAAAGGATAAACAAAGCCTCCACTGTTCTGTGGAAATGGGAAATGAGCTAAGACAGACATATAACCAAGCTTTTGGCTCATACGTCTTTTCTACAGAGACTGCCAGAAATTGACTCTTGTTTCCTTACTGTTCAAATCTCCCATGCTCTAAATCTTCACAAGCCACTTTGGATATTCATAAATCTTGGGAGAAACCAGTTACACCACATTCAAATGGAAGCTTTGTGCAGATCCCACAGTTGAGAAGGGCAGCTGTATGGGCAGCATGTAAAGAGTAGAAAGGACAGAGGCATCTTGAAACTCTCCAACTGTTCTCTCTTTTCTACAGGGGAATATATTTGAAAAGATGAAAATTTGCTCCATGTCCCAATTTGTCTGCTTTGTACAAGACAGCCTTGCACCAAAGGAGAACCTTGGTATGTTTGTGAAGGACCTGCATTTTGGCACAATCCCTGTAAGGATCTTTCATCCCAAGGCAGCCTCCTCCAAACCCCGGAGAGGCATCATCTTCTGCCATGGAGGAGGAGCACTGATTGGCAGCTTGGGTAAGAAACATCCCTGTCGTACAGAAGTAGAGGGACCTCACAACCTCCACAACTCAACCCACTTTCTGTGATAGTATCTTGGGAGGGAGTCAAAGCAAGCAATCATTGGAGCTCCTTTTAGGGGGAGTCGGTTAAGACTGAAGGCCATGTCAGCCAATAGAGTTGTTGTTTTCATAACAATGCTTTCTTCAATGTGATATCTCTATTGATGTAGGGACAGGGATGGGCTAGTAGGGCTTCCAATGATTAGGTGTAATGCCAGACTCCTATTCCCTTTTGTTCCACAATGGTCCCAAACTAATTCATTGCTCTCAGTTCCAGATCTATCATCACTTGCTCAACCCCTTCAGCCCTGCATCTAATAGTGGTCCCGCTGCTCTATTGTCAATAGCTGGTCTTCTCTCCACACTAAAGAGATCTTTAGAAATACAGTTCAGGGCTAATTATTTGGTATTGGATATCCAAATAGTGTTTCTTCCTTGGGAAAGACTATTTGTTCCACTCTTGGCATTCTTTAGTTGCCTACAATCCTTTGTGTAGGGTTGAAGCCTTGTGAGCTTTCCTCAGTCTGGGTTAGAATGTCTTCTGTTTGCCATCTAACACCACATAGTCAGTTCTGAAAACATACATACAAGTAGCATTATACAGGCTATTTATATTTATGTATGTAGGAATGTATATACATATACGTATGTAACAGCAATTTTAATGAAGAGACCATACACTTTAAAGAGAAAGAATGAGTATATGGGAGAGCATGTAGAAGAAAGGGAACATTTTATATAAAGATTCTCCCTGCCACCCTGAAGTCAGACGTTAGACCAATGGATCCATTCCTGGTATCTTCCTTGTGACAAGAACTTTTCAAAGAGCTTCCTTTGTCACTGTTGATTTTTATACCCAATGTGTTTCTTTGCCTAGGCTTTGTGTGCTCCCACATAGAATGGAAATATCAAGAGTGCATGGGATACCAAGTATGGTGGTACAGGCCTTTAATCCCAGCACTCTGGAGGCAGAGGCAGGTGTATCACTATAAGTTTGAGGCCAGACTGGTCTACAAAGGCAATGCTACACAGAAAAATGTTACACAGAAAAATGCTATCAGAAAATCAATATCCATACAAGGAAACAAACACTGGATAGGAAAAGAGAATGCAGGAGAAACCTGTGTGCTGTATCTATCTGTGGATTCCCAGAGTCCAGAGAACAAGATTCAGTCTCTGCCCTCATTGGCCTGCCAGTCAAAGTAGGAGACTGGACCTTACAGAACACAAATGGGAGGGTTCATGGTTTCAGACTGGAAAATGTGGGCATAGAGTAGGGACTGACTCAGAGTCATAGCACACCAGTGTTTCTAATCAGGCAGTCTCTCTAAGAAAGTAAGATTTGAGGACTAAAGAATGGGAGGAGTCAATGCTGCATAGCTGAAGATCTGGGTGAGGTTAGTAAGGCCTGAACTGTAAAACAAGAGACTCCAGAAAGTCAGCCTCTAAGATAAAAAAATTATACCTGAGATGGGTCACAGGTTAGGGGTGCTCACTTCTCTTGAAGAGGATCTTAGTTTAGTTCCCAATGAGTACATCTAGAACCTCACAAATGCTTGTAACTTCATCTCCAGGAAACCTGACATCAATTTCTGACCTCCACACTCCTCAGGTCCATACACCCTCCACATTCACATATACACATAATTGAAAAAGTAACTCTTTTTAAAAGACTAGGGAGAAAATTCCACAAAAGCAAAGAATTCATATGAAAACAGGAACTGATGGGGCTGAGTGCCTTGTACAAACACAATGTAGGAGCTTATTCTAAATATCTTTAGTTTTTATATAATTATACTGGATCGTCTAAGGTCATTATTATACAACTATATAATATACTTTGAGTATACTTCCTCTGTATACCACTTCATTCTGTCTTCTCACCACCTTATTAGTTTCATTTGCCCCTTAAATAATTATATATATATGAATATATATAAAATATTTTATAAGTCTGTATAAAACCTGGCACCCACAAATGGGAGAAAATGGATAACATCTGTCTGAGACTGACTTAATGGAGGTAGATGTCTGACTTTGACCTGGCATGGTTGCCTGGGTGTCCTCAGGAAAGGCAAGACTAGGAACAGTCCATGGTCACCATATCAGTGCTTTCCTGGTACTATGTGGGGATTTCTGGGCCATTCTGAAACAATACTCCAAGCCTGGTCTTCTTTTGCAGACAGTTACCACAACCTGTGTGCCTTCCTGGCTCGAGAGACAGATTCAGTGTTGATGTCAGTGGGGTAAGTAGTGTCAGATGGTGGGTGTCTTATCCACAAAGCAGGGGGAATCTACAAGTAGTAGCAGTCCTAGATGTCTTTGTTCCTAGAGGAAACTCTCGCATTTGGACATAGCATCATGCAAATGAACAAAGGGCCTCATTATTGGGGGATTGAGTGGGCTATCCATAGTGAAAATTAGTTACCCTCATTCACTTTTTAAAAATGCTATTGCAAATACTAACAAAATAATCCAAGAAAGGAAGAAGTTACTTTGACTCCAAGTCCCAGAAACTTCATTCAGTCTATGGTCAACTTGCTCCATTGCTATTCTATAGGGCAGAATATTCTCAAAATAAGGGGGTATAATACATCAGGTGTGCTCGCCTTGTTGTAGCCAGGAAGCAAGAAGAAAAGGGACCAGGGACAAGGTGCCATTCAAAGATGCACCCTGAGAGGTCTATATCTTACAATGAGTTCCACATTCCAATAATGCTATTAACTTATAAATCAATGAATGAATTATCCCATGAGTAATGTCAGACTTCTACAGTCCACTTATATCTCAATGATTTGGTCCATATCCAGGGAACAAATTGCTAATGTAGACTTTTTGAGGGAGAATTTATATCTATACAACATCCCATCTCTGAACTTTCAAGACTAATGGTCAACTCAAAATGCAAAATGCATCTAGTGCAAGAGTCCCCAAGTTTAATAGTACTAGTCTTGTAGTTCCAAAATTCAGTTCCAAAGTCTTCTGCAATTTTGGCCAATTCTGCAAGCTGTGAATTGCCACACAATGAAAACAGCAAATTCCACTCATCCAATATAAAATGGCACAGGGCAAACAGAAAAAAAAATGGTGTCATAGAAGGAAAAGCAAGGTCCAAGAAAGATGAAAACACACTAGGGCAAATTGAGTCTCATTGTTCCTTTATGATGGACTGGTTTAATTTTCAAAGGATCTGGGCTGGTTAAAGTCTACTTGGCCTCCCTCTTAGCCTTCATCTGCTCTTTTTTTTTTAAAAAAAGATTTATTTATTTATTTTATGTATGCACACACTGTTATGTATGTTGCTGTCCTCAGACACACCAGAAGAGGGCATCAGATTCCATTATAGATTGTTGTGAGTCACCATGTGGTTGCGGGGAATTGAACTCAGGACCTCTGGAAGAGCAGCCAGTGCTCTTATCCTCTGAGCCATCTCTCCAGCCCCTTTTCTGCTCTTTGTCTGTTCTGTTCTTCATCACATTGTTCGAATTCTTACCATTTTCTGTTTCCTCAGGTCTCTATTGGAGCATAGCCTTCATTTCACAGGTTTACATATTCTTTCTCATGGGCAATGGTGCATGATCCCAACTGTCTTATACTTTACTTGGTCTCTCAGACTTACCTTTGGACCTGGGTGGAAGATTCCAGAACTAAGTGACTCTATTTCACATGCTTGCATGTTCAGCATCATGTGGATGATGCCTAGCTTGCCATTAGCTGTAACACTAGCTCAGCTTCCTTAGAACATGTCCATGTTGGACTTTGAGTCTGGGCAACTAGCTTTGGGAAATGAACCTTGAGAAGGCAATTTTCTAGGTAGACCATTGCAGGCAGAGCACCCAGGCAGTGCTATATTGTCAAGCAGAATTCTTTCTACCGAGTTTACAGTTTTATCCTGAAGTCTGTCATGGGTGATGTCTGTCCAATAGGATTCTTTCCCTCTCCTCCAGCACAAAACATCATTCGTTCATTCATTCATTCATTCATTCATTTAAAGATGTGTGTGTGTGTGTGTGTGTGTGTGTGTGTGTTTCTGTGATAACGTGCATACATCTAGTTGTGGGTGTGAAAGGGCCAGAAGAGGCCATCAGACCCCTTGGGACTATAGGCAGTTGCAAGACATCCACTATTGGTCTGGGATCCAGACTCAGGTCCTCATGACCAAGCAGCATCTTATGACCATCTTACTCACTAAACTAGCTCTCTAGCCATTTGATTTATTTTTAAAGTTGTTAAATCATTTAACAACTGCATCTTCTGTACCTAAAACTTTTCTGGTAAACTATAGATTTTTCTTTCTGTTCTATTTTTTGCTTAATTATCACCAGCTAAGTGGACTGGCAAAATGGCCCAGTGAGTAAAAGTGCTTCCTTACAAACAAGTTCCTGTTCTCATAACTATTACAAAGTGAAATCAAATTATAAACCCACCAGTAATTGAACCATTAAAATGCTGGAAGCATTATGGTATGGCAATCACTCAATGACTAGATCAATCACCTGGGCACTAAGATTTGAACAAGGAAGTCTTTTAAGGGATTATCAAAACCATGTGATATTAGAAAACATTGCATAACCATTTAGAACCCTGGGAGTATGCCAAGATAAGGAGATCTTAGTCGGATAAAATTAAGCAAAATATGTTCAAACATTAGCATTTAATAATTTCTATGTGAAGTAAAATTAATTAAAATCAATAGAATTTCTTTTAAGGCTGGAGGGATGTCTCAGTGGTTAAGAGCACGTACCACTCTTGTAGAGACCCTAGTTCAGTTCCTAGTACTCTCAATTATCTGTATTTCAGATCTGGGAGATCTAGGAGATCTGAAATACAATGCCCTTATCTGTTCCCATAAGGCACTGCAGTCTCATGTGTACATGTGCACATACACTTACACACTGTTTAAAATTAAAAAAGTAAAGGTTTTCCAAGTAAATAGACTCAATGACAAATGTAGATAGAAAAGACTAATGTGAAACACCCACTGCCCTTCTTACTGAGGAGGCCTGGAGGATTATGAGAGAACAGTAAATGGTGGCTGGAAATCACAGTGAAGGCTCTAGACATTGTTGGATGGTGATTCTGCAGGTACTCATTGCATTGCTAAATAACTACTGCCCTAGTTTGCTTTCTGTCTTTGTGATAAAGCATTCTGACCAAAGGCAACTTAGGGAGGAAAGGGTTTATTTGACTTTCACTTTCAGGTCACAAACAGGGCAGGAATTCTAGCAAAAAATTTGACTCATGGCCTTAGAGAAATACTGTTTCCTGGATTGCTCACAGTCACATACTTAGCTATCTTTTTCATACAGTCCAGGACCCAAAGCTCTCATCTGTCAAGGGCCTTCAGTAGACAGGGCCTGATAGAGATGCCTGGGATTTGTTGGACATGAGGAGAGCTTTCTCTCTTCTTCCCTCCCCTTTCTTCTTCCCTCCTTCTTCCCCTTACTTCCTTTCTTATCTCCTTCCCTGTCCTCTCTTATCCTTTCCTCCTCTCTCTTTTACTTCACTCCCTTCCCTCTCAACCCTTAGCATCTATCCCCTCTCCTCTCATTTCCCCTCAATAGATTAAAGCAACCATACCTTGATTTCACCGTTCTTTCTTCTATCTCTACTTACAGGAGCAGTGGGACCAGCCAAACTTTCTGTTGCCTCTTTTCTCTCATTACAGTGTGTTTTCTATCTTCCTGCCTTTGGTTGTGAACATATCCTTTAACGATCCTGTTCTATTCCAATGTCAACAGTTTCCAACTTGCATGGTATGCCAACAATGTCTGATCAAAACATGGGTTTAAGTAGAGAATTTCAGCAACTCTGACTTTTGGCAACTTCTTCAAATTCATGCAGGGGAAAATAGCGATGACCGTCTTCAATTGTTAGTGTCATGAAATTGAAGATTAAATCAAGTAGACTATTAGCCTCCAGTAATTCCTGCCCACACACTGATGTGCTGTCCTCTGTCTTCCTTCTGCAGGTACCGAAAACTTCCTTATTACCACCATCCTTCTCTTTACTATGATTGCCTGAATGCTTCCATTCACTTCCTGAACTCTCTGAAAGTCTATGGGGTAGACCCCTCCCGGGTCGTGATCTGTGGGGACAGCATTGGAGGTGCGGTTGCAGCTATTGTCACTCAGACCTTATCGAGTAGAACAGATATCCCCAAGATCCGGGCTCAGGTCCTGATTTATCCAGTTCTCCAGGCATTTTATTTCCAGTCTCCATCACATCTGACGAACATAAATATCCCTTTCCTCACCCAAGAGTTTTTTATTACCTGTGTTTGTAAATATTTGGCCATTGATCTCTCCTGGAAGGATACCATGTTGACAGGTGCCTCTATTTCCCCAAGTGCCTGGAAGAAGTATGAGAAATGGCTAAGCCCTGAAAACATCCCTAAAAGGTTCAAGACTGAATACCGGCCACCGGAATCACCTACACCTTTTAATGAGGCTGCTTATCTAGAAACCAAACATGCAATGAATGTAGACATTTCTCCCCTCCTGGCAGATGACAAAATCATTACTCAGCTTCCTGAGGCATTCATTGTGAGCCTTCATTGGGACATTGTCCGTGATGATGTCTTGCTCTATAAAAAGCGCCTGGAAGACCATGGGGTCCCTGTGACCTGGCACCATGTGGTGGATGGTTTTCATGGATGCATGTTGCTGTTTGATAAGAAGTTTTTCTCATTCCCCTGTTCCGTGAACATAATGCATGCTGTAGTCAGTTATATAAAGGGCTTATGAATGACTGCTGCTCAGTGGTAAAGTAACGTTTTAGAATGTACAAAGCCCCACTTTAATCCACAGCAGGAAAGAAAACGAAAACTTAAAATAAAGAAATAAAATATAGGAAATATGACAGTATTCCTGGTGCCTTGAATGAGAATGGCCTGATGTTAGGGGAGAGTCTTATTTTTTAACCCTTTCTTTTGTTCTTTTAATATATAAAATAGTGAATTTTGTTACATTTTATACACAACTATTGCAAACTTTGCTCTTCTTTGATGTATATATCATCTTATTTAACATCCCCATGTGCTCTAAATTTACCCTTAGATTCCCTCTTATTTTCAAGTCACAAGCACACACACACACACACACACACACACACACACACACATACACACACACACGAACATGGTGTGTGTGTGTGTGTGTGTGTGTGTGTGTTGAGATGGAGACTCATATTTGCTTTGTAGTACAGGCTGGCCTCAAACTTGCAGAGTTCTGTTTGTGCCTTCAGGTGTGTGTTGCCATGCCCAGTATATCATTAATTCTCTAATGGTTCTTACTAAGGTAGGATAGAATCTTAATGTAGTTTTGATTTGTCCTTTCTTAATAACCAAAAATGTTGATTTGTTTTTTTTATTAACTTGAGTATTTCTTTTTTTTTTAAATTTTTTATTTATTTATTTATTTTTTTATTAACTTGAGTATTTCTTATATACATTTCGAGTGTTATTCCCTTTCCCGGTTTCCGGGCAAATATCCCCCTCCCCCCTCCCCTTACTTATGGGTGTTCCCCTCCCAACCCTCCCCCCATTGCTGCCCTCCCCCCATAGACTAGTTCACTGGGGGTTCAGTCTTAGCAGGACCCAGGGCTTCCCCTTCCACTGGTGCTCTTACTAGGATATTCATTGCTACCTATGAGGTCAGAGTCCAGGGTCAGTCCATGTATAGTCTTTAGGTAGTGGCTTAGTCCCTGGAAGCTCTGGTTGCTTGGCATTGTTGTACTTTTGGGGTCATGAGCCCCTTCAAGCTCTTTCAGTTCTTTCTCTGATTCCTTCAATAGGGGACCTATTCTCAGTTCAGTGGTTTGCTCCTGGCATTCGCCTCTGTATTTGCTGTATTCTGGCTGTGTCTCTCAGGAGCGATCTACATCCGGCTCCTGTTGGCCTGCACTTCTTTGCTTCATCCATCTTGTCTAATTGGCTGGCTGTATATGCATGGGCCACATGTGGGGCAGGCTCTGAATGGGTGTTCCTTCAGTCTCTGTTTTAATCTTTGCCTCTCCCTTCCCTGCCAAGGGTATTCTTTTTCCTCATTTAAAGAAGGAGTGAAGCATTCACATTTTGATCATCCGTCTTGAGTTTCGTTTGTTCTAGGGATCTAGGGTAATTCAAGCATTTGGGCTAATAGCCACTTATCAATGAGTGCATACCATGTATGTCTTTCTGTGATTGGGTTAGCTCACTCAGGATGATATTTTCCAGTTCCAACCATTTGCCTACGAATTTCATAAACTCGTTGTTTTTGATAGCTGAGTAATATTCCATTGTGTAGATGTACCACATTTTCTGTATCCATTCCTCTGTTGAAGGGCATCTGGGTTCTTTCCAGCTTCTGGCTATTATAAATAAGGCTGCGATGAACAGAGTGGAGCACGTGTCTCTTTTATATGTTGAGGCATCTTTTGGGTATATGCCCAAGAGAGGTATAGCTGGATCCTCAGGCAGTTCAATGTCCAATTTTCTGAGGAACCTCCAGACTGATTTCCAGAATGGTTTTACCAGTCTGCAATCCCACCAACAATGGAGGAGTGTTCCTCTTTCTCCACATCCTCGCCAGCATCTGCTGTCACCTGAGTTTTTGATCTTAGCCATTCTCACTGGTGTGAGGTGAAATCTCAGGGTTCTTTTGACTTGCATTTCCCTTATGACTAAAGATTTTGAACATTTCTTTAGGTGTTTCTCAGCCATTCGGCATTCCTCAGCTGTGAATTCTTTGTTTAGCTCTGAACCCCATTTTTTAATAGGGTTATTTGTTTCCCTGCGGTCTAACTTCTTGAGTTCTTTGTATATTTTGGATATAAGGCCTCTATCTGTTGTAGGATTGGTAAAGATCTTTTCCCAATCTGTTGGTTGCCGTTTTGTCCTAACCACAGTGTCCTTTGCCTTACAGAAGCTTTGTAGTTTTATGAGATCCCATTTGTCGATTCTTGATCTTAGAGCATAAGACATTGGTGTTTTGTTCAAGAAATTTTTTCCAGTGCCCATGTGTTCCAGATGCTTCCCTAGTTTTTCTTCTATTAGTTTGAGTGTGTCTGGTTTGATGTGGAGGTCCTTGATACACTTGGACTTAAGCTTTGTACAGGGTGATAAGCATGGATCGATCTGCATTCTTCTACATGTTGCCCTCCAGTTGAACCAGCACCATTTGCTGAAAATGCTATCTTTTTTCCATTGGATGGTTTTGGCTCCTTTGTCAAAAATCAAGTGACCATAGGTGTGTGGGTTCATTTCTGGGTCTTCAATTCTATTCCATTGGTCTATCTGTCTGTCTCTGTACCAATACCATGCAGTTTTTATCACTATTGCTCTGTAATACTGCTTGAGTTCAGGGATAGTGATTCCCCCTGAAGTCCTTTTATTGTTGAGGATAGCTTTAGCTATCCTGGGTTTTTTGTTATTCCAGATGAATTTGCAAATTGTTCTGTCTAACTCTTTGAAGAATTGGATTGGTATTTTGATGGGGATTGCACTGAATCTGTAGATTGCTTTTGGTAAAATGGCCATTTTTACTATATTAATTCTGCCAATCCATGAGCATGGGAGATCTTTCCATCTTCTGAGGTCTTCTTCAATTTCTTTCCTCAGTGTCTTGAAGTTCTTATTGTACAGATCTTTTACTTGCTTGGTTAAAGTCACACCGAGGTACTTTATATTATTTGGGTCTATTATGAAGGGTGTCGTTTCCCTAATTTCTTTCTCGGCTTGTTTCTCTTTTGTATAGAGGAAGGCAACTGATTTATTTGAGTTAATTTTATACCCAGCCACTTTGCTGAAGTTGTTTATCAGCTTTAGTAGTTCTCTGGTGGAACTTTTGGGATCACTTAAATATACTATCATGTCATCTGCAAATAGTGATATTTTGACCTCTTCTTTTCCGATCTGTATCCCTTTGATCTCCTTTTGTTGTCTGATTGCTCTGGCTAGAACTTCAAGAACTATATTGAATAAGTAGGGAGAGAGTGGGCAGCCTTTTCTAGTCCCTGATTTTAGTGGGATTGCTTCAAGTTTCTCTCCATTTAGTTTAATGTTAGCAACTGGTTTGCTGTATATGGCTTTTACTATGTTTAGGTATGGGCCTTGAATTCCTATTCTTTCCAGGACTTTTATCATGAAGGGGTGTTGAATTTTGTCAAATGCTTTCTCAGCATCTAATGAAATGATCATGTGGTTTTGTTCTTTCAGTTTGTTTATATAATGGATCACGTTGATGGTTTTCCGTATATTAAACCATCCCTGCATGCCTGGGATGAAGCCTACTTGATCATGGTGGATGATTGTTTTGATATGCTCTTGGATTCGGTTTGCCAGAATTTTATTGAGTATTTTTGCGTCGATATTCATAAGGGAAATTGGTCTGAAGTTCTCTTTCTTTGTTGTGTCTTTGTGTGGTTTAGGTATAAGAGTAATTGTGGCTTCGTAGAAGGAATTCGGTAGTGCTCCATCTGTTTCAATTTTGTGGAATAGTTTGGATAATATTGGTATGAGGTCTTCTATGAAGGTTTGATAGAATTCTGCACTAAACCCGTCTGGACCTGGGCTCTTTTTGGTTGGGAGACCTTTAATGACTGCTTCTATTTCCTTAGGAGTTATGGGGTTGTTTAACTGGTTTATCTGTTCCTGATTTAACTTCGATACCTGGTACCTGTCTAGGAAATTGTCCATTTCCTGAAGATTTTCAAATTTTGTTGAATATAGGTTTTTATAGTAAGATCTGATGATTTTTTGAATTTCCTCCGAATCTGTAGTTATGTCTCCCTTTTCATTTCTGATTTTGTTAATTTGGACACACTCTCTGTGTCCTCTCGTTAGTCTGGCTAAGGGTTTATCTATCTTGTTGATTTTCTCAAAGAACCAACTTTTGGTTCTGTTGATTCTTTCTATGGTCCTTTTTGGTTCTACTTGGTTGATTTCAGCTCTGAGTTTGATTATTTCCTGCCTTCTACTCCTCCTGGGTGTATTTGCTTCTTTTTGTTCTAGAGCTTTTAGGTGTGCTGTCAAGCTGCTGACATATGCTCTTTCCTGTTTCTTTCTGCAGGCACTCAGCGCTATGAGTTTTCCTCTTAGCACAGCTTTCATTGTGTCCCATAAGTTTGAGTATGTTGTATCTTCATTTTCATTAAATTCTAAAAAGTTTTTAATTTCTTTCTTTATTTCTTCCTTGACCAGGTTATCATTGAGTAGAGCATTGTTCAATTTCCACGTATATGTGGGCATTCTTCCCTTATTGTTATTGAAGACCAGTTTTAGGCCGTGGTGGTCCGATAGCACACATGGGATTATTTCTATCTTTCTGTACCTGTTGAGGCCCGTTTTGTGACCAATTATATGGTCAATTTTGGAGAAAGTACCATGAGGAGCTGAGAAGAAGGTATATCCTTTTGCTTTAGGATAGAATGTTCTATAAATATCCGTTAAGTCCATTTGGCTCATGACTTCTCTTAGTCTGTCGACATCACTGTTTAATTTCTGTTTCCATGATCTGTCCATTGATGAGAGTGGGGTGTTGAAATCTCCCACTATTATTGTGTGAGGTGCAATGTGTGTTTTGAGCTTTAGTAAGGTTTCTTTTACGTATGTAGGTGCCCTTGTATTTGGGGCATAGATATTTAGGATTGAGAGTTCATCTTGGTGGATTTTTCCTTTGATGAATATGAAGTGTCCTTCCTTATCTTTTTAGATGACTTTTAATTGAAAATTGATTTTATTTGATATTAGAATGGCTACTCCAGCTTGCTTCTTCTGACCATTTGCTTGGAAAGTTGTTTTCCAGCCTTTCACTCTGAGGTAGTGTCTGTCTTTGTCTCTGAGGTGTGTTTCCTGTAGGCAGCAGAATGCAGGGTCCTCATTGCATATCCCGTTTGTTAATCTATGTCTTTTTATTGGGGAGTTGAGGCCATTGATGTTGAGAGATATTAAGGAATAGTGATTATTGCTTCCTGTTATATTCATATTTGGATGTGAGGTTATGTTTGTGTGCTTTTCTTCTCTTTGTTTTGTTGCCAAGATGATTAGTTTCTTGCTTCTTCTAGGGTATAGCTTGCCTCCTTATGTTGGGCTTTACCCTTTATTATCCTTTGTAGTGCTGGATTTGTAGAAAGATATTGTGTAAATTTGGTTTTGTCATGGAATATCTTGGTTTCTCCATCTATGTTAATTGAGAGTTTTGCAGGATACAGTAACCTGGGCTGGCATTTGTGTTCTCTTAGGGTCTGTATGACATCTGTCCAGGATCTTCTGGCCTTCATAGTTTCTGGCGAAAAGTCTGGTGTGATTCTGATAGGTCTGCCTTTATATGTTACTTGACCTTTTTCCCTTACTGCTTTTAATATTCTTTCTTTATTTTGTGCATTTGGTGTTTTGACAATTATGTGACGGGAGGTGTTTCTTTTCTGGTCCAATCTATTTGGAGTTCTGTAGGCTTCTTGTATGCCTATGGGTATCTTTTTTTTTAGGTTAGGGAAGTTTTCTTCTATGATTTTGTTGAAGATATTTACTGGTCCTTTGAGCTGGGAGTCTTCACTCTCTTCTATACCTATTATTCTTAGGTTTGATCTTCTCATTGAGTCCTGGATTTCCTGTATGTTTTGGACCAGTAGCTTTTTCTGCTTTACATTATCTTTGACAGTTGAGTCAATGATTTCTATGGAATCTTCTGCTCCCGAGATTCTCTCTTCCATCTCTTGTATTCTGTTGGTGAAGCTTGTATCTACAGCTCCTTGTCTTTTCTTTTGATTTTCTATGTCCAGGGTTGTTTCCATGTGTTCTTTCTTGATTGCTTCTATTTCCATTTTTAATTCCTTCAACTGTTTGATTGTGTTTTCCTGGAATTCTTTCAGGGATTTTTGCAATTCCTCTCTGTAGGCTTCTGCTTGTTCTCTAAGGGAGTTCTTTATGTCTTTCTTGAAGTCCTCCAGCATCATGATCAAATATGATTTTGAAACTAGATCTTGCTTTTCTGGTGTGTTTGGATATTCCCTGTTTGCTTTGGTGGGAGAATTGGGCTCCGATGATGCCATGTAGTCTTGGTTTCTGTTGCTTGGGTTCCTGTGCTTCCCTCTCGCCATCAGATTATCTCTAGTGTTACTTTGTTGTGCTATTTCTGACCATGGCTAGACTGTCCTATAAGCCTGTGTGTCAGGAGTGCTGTAGACCTGTTTTCCTGTTTTCTTTCAGCCAGTTATGGGGACAGAGTGTTCTGCTTTTGGGCGTGTAGTTTTTCCTCTCTACAGGTCTTCAGCTGTTCCTGTGGGCCTGTGTCTTGAGTTCACCAGGCAGGTTTCTTGCAGGGGAAAAGTTGGTCCTACCTGCGGTTCCAAGGCTCACGTTTGCTCGTGGGGTACTGCCTAAGTCCTCTCCGCGGTGGCAGCAACTGGGAAGATCTGCGCCGCTCTTTCTGGGAGCCTCCGTTCACCAGGGTTCCAGATGGCGTTTGGTGTTTTCCTCTGGCGTCTGGATGTGCACAGAGTGCAGTCTCTTCTGGATTCCCAGGCGTGTCTGCCTCTCTGAAGGTTTAGCTCTCCCTCCCACGGGATTTGAGTCCAGAGAACTGTTTATCCGGTCTTTTTCCTTCAGGTTCCGGCGGTGTCTCAGGCGCAGGGGTCCTGCCGCTCCTGGGCCCTCCCCTACGGGAACACAGAGGCCTTATACAGTTGCCTCTTGGGCCAGGGATGTGGGCAGGGGTGGGCAGTGTTGGTGGTCTCCTGCACTCTGCAGCCTCAGGAGTGCCCACCTGATCAGGCGGTGAGGTCTCTCTCCCACGGGGTTTGGGAGCAGAGAGCTGCTGCGGGCTGGGATCCTCGGGCATCTGGGTTCTTTCCAGCTTCTGGCTATTATAAATAAGGCTGCGATGAACATAGTGGAGCACGTGACTTTTTATATTTTGGGGCATCTTTTGGGTATATGCCCAAGACAGGTATAGCTGGATCCTCAGGCAGTTCAATGTCCAATTTTCTGAGGAACCTCCAGACTGATTTCCAGAATGGTTGTACCAGTCTGCAATCCCACCAACAATGGAGGAGTGTTCCTCTTTCTCTGCATCCTCGCCAGCATTTGCTGTCACCTGAGTTTTTGATCTTAGCCATTCTTACTGGTGTGAGGTGAAATCTCAGTGTGGTTTTGGTTTGCATTTCCCTTATGACTAAAGATGTTGAACATTTCTTTAGGTGTTTCTCAGCCATTCGGCATTCCTCAGCTGTGAATTCTTTGTTTAGCTCTGAACCCCATTTTTTAATAGGGTTATTTGTCTCCCTGCGGTCTAACTTCTTGAGTTCTTTGTATATTTTGGATATAAGGCCTCTATCTGTTGTAGGATTGGTAAAGATCTTTTCCCAATCTGTTGGTTGCCGTTTTGTCCTAACCACAGTGTCCTTTGCCTTACAGAAGCTTTGCAGTTTTTTATATATATATATATATTGTTTTTATTAACTTGAGTATTTCTTATATACATTTCAAGTGTTATTCCCTTTCCCGGTATCCGGGCAAACATCCCCCTCCCCCCTCCCCTTCCTTATGGGTGTTCCCCTCCCAACCCTCCCTCCATTGCCGCCCTCCCCCCACCAGTCTAGTTCACTGGGGGTTCAGTCTTAGCAGGACCCAGGGCTTCCCCTTCCACTGGTGCTCTTACTAGGATATGCATTGCTACCTATGAGGTCAGAGTCCAGGGTCAGTCCATGTATAGTCTTTGGGTAGGGGCTTAGTCCCTGGAAGCTCTGGTTGCTTGGCATTGTTGTACATATGGAGTCTCGAGCCCCTTCAAGCTCTTCCAGTTCTTTCTCTGATTCCTTCAACAGGGGTCCTATTCTCAGTTCAGTGGTTTGCTGCTGGCATTCACCTCTGTATTTGCTGTATTCTGGCTGTGTCTCTTAGGAGCGATCTACATCCGGCTCCTGTCGGTCTGCACTTCTTTGCTTCATCCATCTTGTCTAATTGGGTGGCTATATATGAATGGGCCACATGTGGGGCAGACTCTGAATGGGTGTTCCTTCAGTCTCTGTTTTAATCTTTGCCTCTCTCTTCCCTGCCAAGGGTATTCTTGTTCCCCTTTTAAAGAAGGAGTGAAGCATTCACATTTTGATCATCCGTCTTGAGTTTCATTTGCTCTAGGCATCTAGGGTAATTCAAGCATTTGGGCTAATAGCCACTTATCAATGAGTGCATACCATGTATGTCTTTCTGTGATTGGGTTAGCTCACTCAGGATGATGTTTTCCAGTTCCAACCATTTGCCTACGAATTTCATAAAGTCTTTGCTTTTGATAGCTGAGTAATATTCCATTGTGTAGATGTACCACATTTTCTGTATCCATTCCTCTGTTGAAGGGCATCTGGGTTCTTTCCAGCTTCTGGCTATTATAAATAAGGCTGCAATGAACATAGTGGAGCACGTGTCTTTTTTATATGTTGGGGCATCTTTTGGGTATATGCCCAAGAGAGGTATAGCTGGATCCTCAGGCAGTTCAATGTCCAATTTTCTGAGGATTCTCCAGACTGATTTCCAGAATGGTTGTACCAGTTTGCAATCCCACCAACAATGGAGGAGTGTTCCTCTTCCTCCACATCCTCACCAGCATCTGTTGTCCCCTGAGTTTTTGATCTTAGCCATTCTCACTGGTGTGAGGTGAAATCTCAGGGTTGTTTTGATTTGCATTTCCCTTATGACTAAAGATGTTGAACATTTCTTTAGGTGTTTCTCAGCCATTCGGCATTCCTCAGCTGTGAATTCTTTGTTTAGCTCTGAACCCCATTTTGTAATAGGGTTATTTGTTTCCCTGCGGTCTAACTTCTTGAGTTCTTTGTATATTTTGGATATAAGGCCTCTATCTGTTGTAGGATTGGTAAAGATCTTTTCCCAATCTGTTGGTTGCCGTTTTGTCTTAACCACCGTGTCCTTTGCTTTACAGAAGCTTTGTAGTTTTATGAGATCCCATTTGTCGATACTTGATCTTAGAGCATAAGCCATTGGTGTTTTGTTCAGGAAATTTTTTCCAGTGCCCATGTGTTCCAGATGCTTCCATAGTTTTTCTTCTATTAGTTTGAGTGTATGTGGTTTGATGTGGAGGTCCTTGATCCACTTGGACTTAAGCTTTGTACAGGGAGATAAGAGTAGATTGATCTGCATTCTTCTACATGCTGACCTCCAGTTGAACCAGCACCATTTGCTGAAAATGCTATCTTTTTTCCATTGGATGGTTTTGGCTCCTTTGTCAATATTCAAGTGACCATAGGTGTGTGGGTTCATTTCTGTGTCTTCAATTCTGTTCCATTGGTCTATCTGTCTGTCTCTGTACCAATACCATGCAGTTTTTATCACTATTGCTCTGTAATACTGCTTGAGTTCAGGGATAGTGATTCCTCCTGAAGTCCTTTTATTGGTGAGGATAGTTTTAGCTATCCTGGGTGTTTTGTTATTCCAGATGAATTTGCAAATTGTTCTGTCTAACTCTTTGAAGAATTGGATTGGTATTTTGATGGGGATTGCATTGAATCTGTAGATTGCTTTTGGTAGAATGGCCATTTTTACTATATTAATCCTGCCAATCTATGAGCATGGGAGATCTTTCCATCTTCTGAGGTCTTCTTCAATTTCTTTCTTCAGAGTCTTGAAGTTCTTATTGTACAGATCTTTTACTTGCTTGGTTAAAGTCACACTGAGGTACTTTATATTATTTGGATCTATAATGAAGGGTGTCGTTTCCCTAATTTCTTTCTCGGCTTTTTTTTTCTTTTGTGTAGAGGAAGGCTACTGATTTATTTGAGTTAATTTTATACCCAGCCACTTTGCTGAAGGTGTTTATCAGGTTTAGTAGTTCTCTGGTGGAACTTTTGGGACTGCTTAAATATACTGTTATATCATTTGCAAATAGTGATATTTTGACTTCTTCTTTTCCAATCTGTAGCCCTTTGATCTCCTTTTGTTGTCTGATTGCTCTGGCTAGAACTTCCAAGAACTATATTGAATAAGTAGGGAGAGAGTGGGCAGCCTTGCCTAGTCCCTGATTTTAGTGGGATTGCTTCAAGTTTCTCTCCATTTAGTTTAATGTTAGCAACTGGTTTGCTGTATATGGCTTTTACCATGTTTAGGTATGGGCCTTGAATTCCTATTCTTTCCAGGACTTTTATCATGAAGGGGTGTTGAATTTTGTCAAATGCTTTCTCAGCATCTAATGAAATGATCATGTGGTTTTGTTCTTTCAGTTTGTTTATATAATGGATCATATTGATGGTTTTCCGTATATTAAACCATCCCTGCATGCCTGGGATGAAGGCTACTTGATCATGGTGGATGATTGTTTTGATGTGCTCTTGGATTTGGTTTGCCAGAATTTTATTGAGTATTTTTGTGTCGATATTCATAAGGGAAATTGGTCTGAAGTTCTCTTTCTTTGTTGGGTCTTTGTGTGGTTTAGGTATAAGAGTAATTGTGGCTTCATAGAAGGAATTCGGTAGTGCTCCATCTGTTTCAATTTTGTGGTATAGTTTGGATAATATTGGACGAGGTCTTCTATGAAGCTCTGATAGAATTCTTCACTAAAGCCGTCTGGACCTGGGCTCTTTTTGGTTGGGAGATCTTTAATGACTGCTTCTATTTCCTTAGGAGTTATGTGGTTGTTTAACTGGTTTATCTTTTCCTGATTTAACTTTGGTACCTGGTATCTGTCTAGGAAATTGTCCATTTCCTGCACATTTTCAAGTTTTGTTGAATATAGGCTTTCATAGTAAGATCTGATGATTTTTTGAATTTGCTCTGAATCTGTAGTTATGTCTCCCTTTTCATTTCTGATTTTGTTAATTTGGATACACTCTCTGTGTACTCTCGTTAGTCTGGCTAAGAGTTTATCTATCTTGTTGATTTTCTCAAAGAACCAACTTTTGGTTCTGTTGATTCTTTCTATGGTCCTTTTTGGTTCTACTTTGTTGATTTCAGCTCTGAGTTTGAGTATTTCCTGCCTTCTACTCCTCCTGGGTGTATTTGCTTCTTTTTGTTCTAGAGATTTTAGGTGTGCTGTCAAGCTGCTGACATATGCTCTTTCCTGTTTCTGTCTGCAGGCACTCAGTGCTATGAGTTTTCCTCTTAGCACAGCTTTCATTGTGTCCCATAAGTTTGGGTATGTTGTACCTTCATTTTCATTAAATTCTAAAAAGTCTTTAATTTCTTTCTTTATTTCTTCCTTGACCAGGTTATCATTGAGTAGAGCATTGTTCAATTTCCACGTATATGTGGGCATTCTTCCCTTATTGTTATTGAAGACCAGTTTTAGGCCGTGGTGGTCTGATAACACGCATGGGATTATTTCTATTTTTCTGTACCTGTTGAGGCCCATTTTTTGACCAATTATATGGTCAGTTTTGGAGAAAGTACCATGAGGAGCTGAGAAGAAGGTATATCCTTTTGCTTTAGGGTAGAATGTTCTATAAATATCTGTTAAGTCCATTTGGCTCATGACTTCTCTTAGTCTGTCTACGTCTTTGTTTAATTTCTGTTTCCATGATCTGTCCATTGATGAGAGTGGGGTGTTGAAGTCTCCTACTATTATTGTGTGAGGTGCAATGTGTGTTTTGTGCTTTAGTATGGTTTCTTTTACGTATGTAGGTGCCCTTGTATTTGGGGCATAGATATTTAGGATTGAGAGTTCATCTTGGTTGATTTTTCCTTTGATGAATATGAAGTGTCCTTCCTTATCTTTTTTGATGAATTTTAGTTGAAAATTGATTTTATTTGATATTAGAATGGCTGCTCCAGCTTTCTTCTTCTGACCAGTTGCTTGGAAAGTTGTTTTCCAGCCTTTCACTTTGAGGTAGTGTCTGTCTTTGTCTCTGAGGTGTGTTTCCTGTAGGCAGCAGAATGCAGGGTCCTCATTGCTTATCCAGTTTGTTAATCTATGTCTTTTTATTGGGGAGTTGAGGCCATTGATGTTGAGAGATATTAAGGAATAATGATTATTGCTTCCTGTTATATTCATATTTGGATGTGAGGTTATGTTTGTGTGCTTTTCTTCTCTTTGTTTTGTTGCCAAGACGATTAGTTTCTTGTTTCTTCTAGGGTATAGCTTGCCTCCTTATGTTGGGCTTTACCCTTTATTATCCTTTGTAGTGCTGGATTTGTAGAAAGATATTGTGTAAATTTGGTTTTGTCATGGAATATCTTGGTTTCTTCATCTATGTTTATTGAGAGTTTTGCAGGATACAGCAACCTGGGCTGGCATTTTCGTTCTCTTAGGGTCTGAATGACATCTGTCCAGGATCTTCTGGCTTTCATAGTTTCTGGCGAGACGTCTGGTGTGATTCTGATAGGTCTGCCTTTATATGTTACTTGACCTTTTTCCCTTACTTCTTTTAATATTCTTTCTTTATTTTGTGCGTTTGGTGTTTTGACTATTATGTGACGGGAGGTGTTTCTTTTCTGGTCCAATCTATTTGGAGTTCTGTAGGCTTCTTGTATGCCTATGGGTATCTCTTTTTTTAGGTTAGGGAAGTTTTCTTCTATGATTTTGTTGAAGATATTTACTGGTCCTTTGAGCTGGGAGTCTTCACTCTCTTCGATACCTATTATCCTTAGGTTTGATCTTCTCATTGAGTCCTGGATTTCCTGTATGTTTTGGACCAGTAGCTTTTTCCGCTTTACATTATTTTTGACAGTTGAGTCAATGATTTGTATGGAATCTTCTGCTCCTAAAATTCTCCCTTCCATCTCTTGTATTCTGTTGGTGAAGCTTGTATCTACAGCTCCTTGTCTCTTTTTTTGGTTTTCTATATCCAGGGTTGTTTCCATGTGTTCTTTCTTGATTGCTTCTATTTCCATTTTTAATTCCTTCAACTGCTTGATTGTGTTTTCCTGGAATTCTTTCAGGGATATTTGCGATTCCTCTCTGTAGGCTTCTACTTGTTTATTAATGTTTTCCTGTGTTTCTCTAAGGGAGTTCTTCATGTCTTTCTTGAAGACCTCCAGCATCATGATCAAATATGATTTTGAAACTAGATATTGCTTTTTTGGTGTGTTTGGATATTCCGTGTTTGCTCTGGTGGGAGAATTGGGCTCCGATGATGCCATGTAGTCTTGGTTTCTGTTGCTTGGGGCCTGTGCTTGCCTCTCGCCATCAGATTATCTCTAGTGTTACTTTCTTGTGCTATTTCTGACAGTGGCTAGACTGTCCTATAAGCCTGTGTGTCAGGAGTGCTGTAGACCTGTTTTCCTGTTTTCTTTCAGCCAGTTATGGGGACAGAGTGTTCTGCTTTTGGGCATGTAGTTTTTCCTATCTACAGGTCTTCAGCTGTTCCTATGGGCCTGTGTCTGGTGTTCACCAGGCAGGTCACTTGCAGCAGAAAAGTTGGTCTTACCTGTGGTCCCGAGGCTCAAGTTTGCTCGTGGGGTGCTGCCTACGAGCTCTCCACGGCGGCAGCAACCAGGAAGATCTGCGTCGCCGTTTCTGGGAGCCTCCGTGCACCAGGGTTCCAGATGGCGTTTGGTGTTTTCCTCTGGTGTCAGAGATGTATGCAGAGTGCAGTCTCTTCTGGTTTCCCAAGCGTGTCTGCCTTTCTGAAGGTTTAGCTCTCCCTCCCACGGGATTTGGGTGCAGAGAACTGTTTATCCGGTCTGTCCCTTCAGGTTCCGGAGGTGTCTCAGGCGCAGGAGTCCTGCCGCTCCTGGGCCCTCCCCCACAGTAACCCAGAGGCCGTATACAGTTTCCTCTTGGGCCAGGGATGTGGGCAGGGGTGGACAGTGTTGGTGGTCTCTTCGGCTCTGCAGCCTCAGGAGTGCCCACCTGACCAGGCGGTAAGGTCTCTCTCCCACGGGGTTTGGGAGCAGAGAGCTTTGATTTGTTTTTTAATATTTATTGGAGACATACTTTTTAAAAATATTGTTTGATTCATTTTCCCATTTGTTGATTGGATGATTTGGATTATGGATATCAGTCTTTAGATTTCTATGTACTATTGATTTTAATCCCCTGATGAGTACATAGTGGACAAAGATTGCCTCTGATTATGCGCACTGTCTAATGACTGTTGGTTATTTCCTGCACTGCATGAAGCTTTCAAGACTGTGCAGTCCCATTTAGCAGTTCTTCCTGCTGTTCTCCAAGATATGAGAGTCCTTCTCAAAGGCCATGGGTGTGTCTATATCTTGTGTTTTCTCTACATTTGCTCAAGCAGTTTTGATGCTGCTGGTCTTAAGGTTTTGACCCACACTAAACTGATAGTTGTTTAGAAAGGGAAAAGTTTAGAGGGAGAAAGTTTTTTTTTCTTTAATATGTGCCTACCCAATTTCTCTACTTCCATTAACTGAAGTGGCTGGGTACCTTTGCACCTTAGTGGAAAAATCAAGTGGGTTGGTTTGGGGTTCTGAATTGTGTTTATTTGTTTGTTTGCTTGATTGTTTACTTGGTTTGTTCAGACAAGCCCTCTCTGGCTTATCACTATGTAGTCAAGACCAACCTCAAACTTGCAGTAGTTCTGCATCAGCTCCCTGGTTGGTTACATAAGTTAATCCTGAATCCTAAGATTACATAAAAGCCTGCACCTCCATACTTAGCTTGGATTTTCAAATAGGGACAATCAATCTTTTTTCAATTATTTTCTCCCTCTTTTGCTTCTAGTGTTCTCATTAAGACAATAAGTAACACATTGAACAGAATGGAAGGGATGGACATGTTTCCATTATCCCTTATTTCAAAAGAAATTCATTCAGTTTTTCCCTGTGTAGTAAATACTGGTTGTAGGTTTAGTAGAAGTTCGTGTGTTGAAGACTACACGTGGTTATACTTTTTTTTAGGAATTTCATTATGAATGAATGGTAGACATTGTCAAAGTCCTTCTTTGTATCTATTGAGGTGATGATGCCATTTCTACCCTCACTGATTTAAAAATTTATCTCTGAAATATTTATTCTTAATGTGATAGGATCTCCATGTCTACTTCTGTGCTGTGTTGCTTTAATTGAATGGCATGTGTTTATCCATCCTTGCACATCTGGCATGAAACCAAACTTGATCCTCATAGGGTGTTTTGATTTGTTAACTCAGTTTGCAAATATTTTGTGAGGTTTTACAAAGTTGTTCACTGCGGAAAATTTTCTATTGTATTCTGTTTTTATTTTGTGCTTATCTGGTTTGGACATGAGGGAATATTGTGCAGAGTGTTTGACACTGATCTTTTCTGTTTTATAGAGCAGTTTGAGGATCACTAGTCCTTGATCTTCTCTAAAACACCGTCGTTAGTTAATTGGAGGAATACCACATCAGTATCTCATGAAAACAATTCAATTTTATTGTTAATTAGGGCTCTGTGTAAATTGTTCATAGTGCCTCAATTTAATTTTGGTAGTTTAGACATGCCTAGGAATTTTCCTATTTCTTCTAGATTTTTCAGGATTTCAAAGAACTTTCTAATAATTCTTTAAATGACATTTCATCTGTTTACTGCTTTTTGCCCCAGGAAAGGGGGATGCTTGGAGTGGGTGAGGTGGGGAGAGAGTGTGAGGGAAGAGGAGTGGGTGTGGGGAGAAAAGCACCCTCTCAGAACCAAAGTGGAGGGGGATGGAGTGAAGACCTCTGGGAGGGGGGACTAGAAAGGGGATGCAACATTTGGAATGTAAACAAATAAAATAACTTAATGATAATAAAAAGAAATGTTCAACGTCCTTAGACATCAGGGAAATCCAAATCAAAACAACCCTGAGATTCCACCTTACACAATCAGAATGGCCCAGATGAAAAGCTCAAGTGGCAGCACATGCTGGCAAGGACATGGAGAAAGAAGACTTCTCATTGCTGATGGGATCGCAAGCTGGTACAACCACTCTGGAAATCAATGTGTGGTTCCTGAGAAAATTGGAAATAGTTCTATCTGAAGACCCAGCTATATTTCTTCTGGGCATATATGCAAAAGATGTTCCACCATACCACAAGGACATGTACTCCACTATATTAATAGCAACCTTATTTGTAATAGCTAGAAACTGCAAACAACCCAGATGTCCCTTTGATTTATTCTTTATCTTCCCTTCATTTCACATCAAATCTACTAGGATTTTGATTCTTTTTTTCCATCCAGTTGTTTTGGGCTGGAAAACAATTTTCCAAGCAAATAGTCCCAAGAAACAAGCTGGAGTACTAATACCAAATAAAGTCAACTTCAAACAAAGGTTATCAAAAAATAAGGAAGGACACTTCATATTCATCAAAGGAAAAGTACTTGATCTTTCTTAAAGTTATACTTCTGGTTACTTCTATACTGTGTCAACCATTTATGCACCTTAGGAATTGCTCTTTGGAGACTTGCTGTGTTTGGGGTACTTGTGTTGCCACTTTCTCACTTTTCTTTTTTCTTTGATGCAATTTTCAAAAAGATCTGTTGGAGCAGCTACAGCTTCCAGTTTGGTCTGATCCACAACATTCTCTTGAGGGCTCAACTCTGAATCAACCACTCAGAGTACAGAAAAGAAGTCACTGTAATAATACCACCATCGAATTAGACATAGAAATAGACTTAAAACTGATTAAAACCAACTACAATAACACCAATGGCCATAGACATGCAAATGGGATCTTATTAACTGTAGAATTTAAAACATTGATTGTGATAAAAGTAACACATGAATGGAAGGAAAGGGGAAGGGACAGACAGAGCAGAACAGAGGTACAGAAAGATGAAGGGCCCTACAGTAGGAAGAGGGAACTTATTGAATCCACCTCCAGCAGAAAGACAGGGCATCAAGTGAGGGATGGGGTTGCTATCCCACAGCCAAAGCTCTGACCCATAATTCTTCTTGTCTGAAAAAACTGCAGGGACAAAAGTGGAGAAGAGTCTGATGAAAGGGGCAAAATGAGGTCCAGAGACAGGTCCAAAGTGGGATTCACCTCAAGGGGAGGCCCCAACACTTCACACTATTACTGAGGCTATGGAGCACTCACATAAAGGGACCTATCACGACTGCCCTCTGAAAGACCCAACAAGCAGCTGAAAGAGGCAGATGTAGATATGTGCACCCAACCAATGAACAGAAGTTGCTGACTCCTGTAGTTGAATTAAGAAAAAGCTGGAAGGTAATGAGGAGGGCAACCCTGTAGGAGGATGAGCAGTCTCAATTAACCTAGACCCCTGAGATCTCTTAGACACTGGATCGCTGACCAGGCAGCATACACCAGCCGAGAAAAGACCCCCAACACATATACAGAAGAGGACTCCCTGGTCTGTGTTCAATCAGAGAAGATGCACCTAATCCTGAAGAGACTGGAGGCTCCAGGAAGTTTAGAGGTCTGGTGGGGTGGGTGGGGTGGGGACATCCTTGTGGAGATGGGGAGGTTTGGGGTCAGGGAGGAGGTATGGGATGTGGAACCCTCAGGGGGTGGACTGGGAGGGGAATAAAATCTGGAGTATAACAAAGAATTCTCAGCTGAGAAATATCAAATGGCTGAGAAGCACCTAAAGAAAATTTCAACATCCTTATTCATCAGGGAAATGCAAATCAAAACAACTCTGACATTCCACCTCACACCAGTCAGAATGGCTAAGATAAAAACTCAGGTGACAACAGATGTTGGCAGGAATGTGAAGAAAGAACACTCCTCCACTGTTGGTGGGATTGCAAGCTTGTACAACCACTCTGGAAATTAGTCTGCAGGTTCCTCAGAAAATTTGATATAGTACTACCTGAGGACCCAGTTATATCACTCCTAGGCATATACTCAAATGGTGCTCCAACATACAACAAAGACACATGCTCCACTATGTTCATAGCAGCCTTATTTATAATAGCCAGAAGCTGGAAAGAACCCAGATGTCCTTCATCAGAGGAATGGATACAGAAAATGTGTACATCTACACAATGGAGTACTACTCAGCTATCAAAAACAATGACTTCATGAAATTCATAGGCAAATGGATGGAAGTAAAAAATATCATCCTGAGTGAGGTAACCCAAACACAGAAAACACACATGGGATGCACTCACTGATAAGTGGTTATTAGCCCAAACGCTCAAATTACCCAAGATACAATCCAGAGACCACATGAAGCTCAAGAAGGAAAACCAAAGTGCAGATGCTTCAGTCCTTCTTAAGAGGGGGAACAAAAATTTTCATAGGAGGGGATATGGAGACAAAGTTTGGAGCAGAGACTGAAGGAATGGCCATTCAGAGACTGCCCCACCTGGGGATCCAGCCCATATATATACAGCCACCAAACCTAGACAGTATTGATGAAGCCAAGAAGTTCATGCTGACAGGAGCCTGATATTGCTGTCTCCTGAGAAGCTCAGCCAGAGCATGACAAATACAGAGGCGAATGACAGCAGCAAACGAGAATAGGGTCCCCGTTGCAGGAATTAGAGAAAGGATTGAAGGAATCAAAGGAGTCTACAACCCCTTAAGAACAATACCAACCAACCAGAGCTCCCAGGGACTAAATCACTACCCAAAGACCCATGGATAGACCCATGGCTTCAGCTTCATATGTAGCAGAATATGACCTTGTTGTGCACCAATGTGAGGAGAGGCTGGATCCCCCAGTGTAGGGGAATGTCAGAGAGGGAGGTGAGAAAGGGGGATGGTTGGAGAGGGGAAACCCCCTCATTGAAGAAGGGGAGGGGGAATGGGATAGGGGGCTTATGGTTGGGTACCTGGGAAAGGGAATAACATTTGAAATGTAAATTAAAAAAATCCAAGAAAAAAAAGAAAAAAGAAAACCAACCTATAGTAGTAGAAACCAGATCCACAATTATCCTGAGTGGAGGAAATACTGGGACACAGGTAGAGAGGATGAAGTAAACACTCACCAGATTTCTCTGTTTAAATACATATAGCTTAGTGGATGTCAAGTCCATCTCAATAAAGCTACAAAAATGAAAAAAAAAGTTAATCACACCCAAACTCCCTAAAGGAGCAATGACCAAGAACAACCCTGCCTCTAGGGCTCCAGCATTTATAGTCCCTGAAATTTTCCCAGCATTCCAAATGTCACACAGTCACAGAAATTATCTCCAGCTGGCAAAAGCATCCTTCTGATAGAGTACAAGGCAAATTATACTGAGGTATTACAGGCAGTTCGAACCCGCCCTACATCCCAACAAATGGGATTCAAATAAGAGCATGCTCTTATAATATTTCTGTATTTTTGAAGGAGTCAAAATTCCAGAATTCTCACTATAATGTTGAAAGGATTTGGGAAGTGAATAGCCCAGCCTTATTACTGAATTTAATGTGGTTGCTTCACGTTTTTCTGCATAGGATGGTTATCAGCTCTGGGTACATCATATATAATTTGTATTAAATTGAGGTATCCTTCCAACTCTAGTTTATCTGAATTTTTATTATGAAAGTATGGTATATCTTCTTAAAGCCCTGTTCTGAATCTACTGAGGTGAACAGGAGAATTTTTACATTTAAGTCCATTTATATCATTGGGTTTTTTTTAAATGCCACTGTATTTGTGGGGTAAAGCCAACTCCAACATGGTAGATATGTATTATTATGTATGTCTATATTCAGTTTGCTAGTATTAGTGAGGATTTTTGGATGAATGTTTATCAGGGATGTTTACTGATGATTTTGTATGTTTTTTTATTTTTTCCATCTTTATTAACTTGAGTATTTCTTTTTTTTTATTAACTTGAGTATTTCTTATATACATTTCAAGTGTTATTCCCTTTCCCGGTTTCCGGGCAAACATCCCCCTCCCCCCTCCCCTTCCTTATGGGTGTTCCCCACCCAACCCTCCCCCCATTGCCGCCCTCCCCCCATAGTCTAGTTCACTGGGGGTAACTTGAGTATTTCTTATACAGCTCCCAAACCCCTCCCTCTCCCCTTCACTATGGGTGCTCCCTCCACATCCTCCCCCCATTACTGCCCTCCCCCTGACAATCACGTTCACTGGGTGTTCAGTCTTGGCAGGACCAAGGGCTTCCCCTTCCACTGGTGCTCTTACTAGGATATTCATTGGTACCTATGAGGTTGGAGTCCAGGGTCAGTCCATGTATAGTCTTTGGGTAGTGGCTTAGTCCCTGGAAGCTCTGGTTGCTTGGCATTGTTGTTCATATGAGGTCTCGAGCCCCTTCAAGCTCTTCCAGTACTTTCTCTGATTCCTTCAACGGGGTTCCTGTTCCCAGTTCAGTGGTTTGCTGCTGGCATTCACGAATGTATTTGCTGTATTCTGGCTGTGTCTCTCAGGAGAGATCTACATCCGGTTCCTGTCAGCCTGCAATTCTTTGCGTCATCCATCTTATCTAATTGGGTGGCTGTATATGTATGGGCCACATGTGGGGCAGGCTCTGAATGGGTGTTCCTTCTGTCTCTGTTTTAATCTTTGCCTCTCTACTCCCTGCCAAGGGTATTCTTGTTCCCCTTTTAAAGAAGGAGTGAAGCATTCACATTTTGGTCATCCTTCTTGAGTTCCATGTGTTCTGTGCATCTAGGGTAATTCAAGCATTTGGGCTAATAGTCACTTATCAATGAGTGCATACTATCTGTGTTTTTCTGTGATTGGGTTACCTCACTCAGTATGATATTTACCAGTTCCATCCATTTGCCTCTGAATTCATAAAGTCATTGTTTTTGATAGCTGAGTAATATTCCATTGTGTAGATGTACCACATTTTCTGTATCCATTCCTCTGTTGAAGGGCATCTGGGTTCTTTCCAGCTTCTGGCTATTATAAATAAGGCTGCGATGAACATAGTGGAGCACGTGACTTTTTATATTTTGGGGCATCTTTTGGGTATATGCCCAAGAGAGGTATAGCTGGGTCCTTAGGTAGTTCAATGTCCAATTTTATGAGGAACCTCCAGACTGATTTTCAGAATGGTTTTACCAGTCTGAAATCCCACCAACAATGGAGGAGTGTTCCTCTTTCTCCACATCCTCGCCAGCATATGCTGTTACCTGAATTTTTGATCTTAGCCATTCTCACTGGTTTGAGGTGAAATCTCAGGGTTGTTTTGATTTACATTTCCCTTATGACTAAAGATGTTGAACATTTCTTTAGGTGTTTCTCAGTCATTCAGCATTCCTCAGCTGTGAATTCTTTGTTTAGCTTGGAACCCCATGTTTTAGTAGGGTTATTTGTCTCCCTGTGGTCTAACTTCTTGAGTTCTTTGTATAGTTTGGATATAAGCCCTTTATCAGTTGTAGGATTGGTAAACATCTTTTCTGAATCTGTTGGTTGCAGTTTTGTCCTAACAACAGTGTCCTTTGACTTACAGAAGCTTTGTAGTTTTATGAGATCCAATTTGTCAATTCTTGATTTTTAGAGCATAAGCCATTGGTGTTTTGTTCAGGAAATTTTCTCCAGTGCCCATGTGTTCGAGATGCTTCCCCACTTTTTCTTCTATTAGTTTGAGTGTATCTGATTTGAAGTGGAGGTCCTTGATCCACTTGGACTTAAGCTTTGTACAGGGTGATAAGCATGGATCGATCTCCATTCTTCTACACGCTGACCTCCAGTTGTACCAGCACCATTTGCTGAAAATGCTATCTTTTTTCCATTGGTTGGTTTTGGCTCCTTCGTCAAAAATCAAGTGCCCATAGGTGTGTGGGTTCATTTCTGGGTCTTCAATTCTATTCCACTGGTCTATCTGTCTGTCTCTTTACCAATACCATGCAGTTTTTATCACTATTGCTCTGTAATACTGCTTGAGTTCAGGGATAGTGATTCCCCCGGAAGTCCTTTTATTGTTGAGGATAGTTTTAGCTCTCCTGGGTTTTTTGTTATTCCAGATGAATTTGCAAATTGTTCTGTCTAACTCTCTGAAGAATTGGATTGGTATTTTGATGAGGATTGAATTGAATCTGTAGATTGCTTTTGGTAAAATGGCCATCTTTACTATATTAATCCTGCCAATACATGAGCATGGGAGATCTTTCCATATTCTAAGGTCTTCTTTAATTTCTTTCTTCAGAGGCTTGAAGTTCTTATCATACAGATCTTTTCACTTGCTTGGTTAAAGGCACACTGAGGTATTTTATATTATTTGGGTCTATTGTGAAGAGTGTTGTTTCCCTAATTTCTTTCTTGGCTTGTTTCTCTTTTGTGTAGAGGAAGGCTAATGATTTATTTGAGTTAATTTTATACCCAGCCACTTTGCTGAAGGTGTTTATCAGGTTTAGTAGTTCTCTGGTGGAACTTTTGGGACTGCTTAAATATACTGTTATATCATTTGCAAATAGTGATATTTTGACTTCTTCTTTTCCAATCTGTAGCCCTTTGATCTCCTTTTGTTGTCTGATTGCTCTGGCTAGAACTTCAAGAACTATATTGAATAAGTAGGGAGAGAGTGGGCAGCCTTGCCTAGTCCCTGATTTTAGTGGGATTGCTTCAAGTTTCTCTCCATTTAGTTTAATGTTAGCTACTTGTTTGCTGTATATGGCTTTTACTATGTTTAGGTATGGGCCTTGATTTCCTATTCATTCCGGGACTTTTATTATGACTTTTAAATTTTGCCAAATGCTTTCTCAGCATCTAATGAAATGGTCATGTGGTTTTGTTCTTTCAGTTTGTTTATATACTAGATTACATTGATGGTTTTCCATATATTAAACCATCTCTGCATGCCTGGGATGAAGCTTACCTGATCATGGTGGATGATTGTTTTGATGTGCTCTTGGATTCGGTTTGCCAGAATTTTATTGAGAATTTTTGCGTCAATATTCATAAGGAAAATTGGTCTGAAGTTCTCTTTCTTTGTTGGGTCTTTGTGTGGTTTAGGTATAAGAGTAATTGTGGCTTCATAAAAGGAATTCGGTAGTGCTCCATCTGTTTCAATTTTGTGGAAAATTTGGATAGTATTGGTATGAGGTCTTCTATGATGGTCTCATAGAATTCTGCACTGAGCCCATCTGGACCTGGGCTCTTTTTGGTTGGGAGACCTTTAATGACTGCTTCAATTTCTTTAGGAGTTATGGGGTTGTTTAAATGGTTTATCTGTTCTTGATTTACTTCGGTACCTGGTATCTGTCTAGGAAATTGTCCATTTCCTGCAGATTTTCATGTTTTGTTGAATGTAGGCTTTTGTAGTAGGATCTGATGATTTTTCAATTTCCTCTGGTTCTGTAGTTATGTCTCCCTTTTCATTTCTGATTTTGTTAATTTGGACACACTCTCTGTTTCCTTTGGTTAGTCTGGCTCCCCTTTTGTGATCAAGGAACCAGTATTACCCACATATCGGTTAGGAATGTGTGGCCTAGCACATTCTTACTAATTCCAAATATTCCCATTTGTGCACCCTACGATGGTCAAGGGTGGCCCATGTCAAGGTCACGGGTGGCTCTTGAGTGTATTGGAGAGTAGGATAAGCATATTGAACATCAATGTGTAATAGGGGACATATTTCAGTCCTTTTAGATCCTTCCCAGAAGTGAACCCTACAGGAAGGAGAGTGCTGATACTGTTCTGATGAACCTGAACTTCAGCATTCTTCTTCATGCTGGCTGCAAACCCTGTGTCAGAGAGGTATTGATAGACTGAACGAGCAGCCTCTTGATCAAATACTTGTATATCAGTCTCTGATGTTATTCTAAGTGATAGAATATGTGCCTCAGTATAGAACATAGGGTCATCCACTGCACCACCAAAGTCCGAGCCTCTATCTGCCCAATCTTCTCAGCATGCCCAGCCTTCTTCTTCTTCAAGTCTCTATCATATGATGATCCCACAGCCAGAGAGTTCACAGCCTTCCTCATTTGTAATTACCTTGTTTTTATGCTACCAAAATCTGTATGTTTCAAATAGGCCCATTTCAAGATTGTGTAAGGATATACCCCTGAGAGATAGGGAGAATGCCAAAATAGACATTTCCAATGTCACATGGGAGGAGGTGTTATATGGCACTATTTCTGAGGTGACTACTCACTTGAAAATCCTTAATTCAATCAAATCTGTAACAGCACCCTCCCTTTTTTCCAGTTGAAGTAGTGGCTAGTGTTTGGAAACCAGACATCTTTCAGGGACCATTATTTAGTCTGCCCTCTTTGACACCATAACCACTTTGTTCCTAGCTCCAGAATCAGCAATGGGGTAGGGCTCATGAATTGACTTACCTCTATAGATTATACTGTTCCATAATGGGTTGTACATACTTTCATTCATGGATACACTCGAGTGAACTCTTAAATGGGACAGCCTATTCCCATTTGGAGAAAAACAACAAAGTATATCCAAGTTTCACAATCTGCTAAAGACCATAGTCTTCCCATTGCAGGAAACATGAACAGTCACAAAGTGAATTCTCCAAAATCCAACTGCACAGATTCCTAGTTATGGCAAGATTCTGTTACATGTGAATTCGAATATCTTAGTTAATCACAAATCCTTTTTGTAAGATGCTACAAGAACAGGAAACACATTTAACTGAATCAAACCTTTAAGAAACTCAAGCCTGGCAAACATAAATAAGCCACGTGGTCTCTATGTGCATGAAAGGCCAGGAATTATAGCAGTTGTTTTGATGCTGGAACCCTCAAGGAGAAAAGCAACTACCTTGTTGTTTTAAATTATATACAATGACTCAGGGGTGGCCACCAAACTCAAGGACATAACTGCCATTTACTTGTTAATAAAACAGGCCAAAACACTGAGTGGCAGGTACTGACTGACATTTGTATCCCATATCAGACTTCTTATGCTCTAGAAACAAAAGCTATCCTACTCAATCAGCAACTCAAGGTCACAGTTCTAGACTCCATTTTTAGAAACCCCATCTGACTTTAAAACCTTTCCAGAGACTTAAAGCACCAGCTCTATTGTTTGTTTCACAACCATTTCTAATACTGGCCTAGTAGCAATGAAGGTCCATCAAGAAATTTTCTGGTCAAGACAATAGAATTTCTGACCTGGGTGGAGACCTAACACTTCCAGTTGAGCAGATTAAACACCTGGCCAAAAAAATCACTTCTTTTTTAAATCTATGCTAAAAAGACAAGAAGAACAATTCTCCTTTAATGAGACACAGTACTTGTCCATCGCAGAATTCCTGCTCCTCTGTGAGATCTCCACAAGCTACAGTGAGGTTCAGCTGGGTCTGCTCACATTTCTGAAGCCGGAATCAGGAAGATATTTTTCTTTTTTTCTCACTCTTTCTGATGCTGATCAGAACCTAAGAGTGCCTTTTCTGACACTTGGGGCTTATTCTTTTTCTAAAGCCTCCTTCCTACCATTTGGCTGCTTGTCCTCCCTCCCCCACAGGAAGCTGCTTTGATTGCTTGCCTGCACTGGGCTCTCATTTTTCTTTTAAACTTTAGTAAAATTGACTCTAACCTTCATATGAGTCCATTACTAAATTTATTTATTTAGTTTTTGTTTGTTTTTTGGTGTGAGTTTTTGTTGTTTGTTTTGAGACAGGGTTTCCCTCTGCAGCTCTGGCTGTTCGGGAACTCATTATGCAGATTAGGCTGGCCTCAAACTCATAAAATTCCACTTGCTTCTGTCTCCCAAGTACTGGATTACAGGTGTATATCACCACATCCAACTTTAAGTTCTTTCATTAATGAGACTAAGAACTCCAAGGAGAAAGCTCAACTTTTCTGGTATCATCTGATGACCACAAAAGCCCTCCTAAAATTCTTGTAACAATATATGATGTCTCAGGATGTAGCTGTCAGTTATTGCTATGGTGCCATGCCTACTTGCCTGCTGCTATGATGCTCATCTGAAACTAAGTCCTAACAAACTATCTTCTACAAAATGCCTTGGTCATGGTGTCTTACCACAGCAATATAAAATTAACTAAGACATCCATCCTTAGGTTGGCAAAGAAAGAGAACGTCATAGTCAAACCCTAGCTGAGTCAGAAAGAATCACAAATTATAGAATATGCTACCTGAACCATAATCTCTTTTAATGCATGACCTACTGATCCCTTGTTTTTGCAACTGATTAACTTTTCCATGGCATAACCTTAATATCTGATTGATAAGAGGTAATTTACCTTATCACTGAGGCAATCTGCCAAATAAGTGAGCAATCACCTGGAATCCTGGGCTTTCTGTCCTTGTTTTATCTTGATTCTTTATGAAAGAGCACTGTTCAGTAGGTCTTCTAAAATTACAAACTATCCAGAGACTCTTTGTTTTTATTTGTAGTTAAAACCATAAAGAACTTGAAAAAAATACACAGCAAAATCAACCAGATCCAAAGGCTATACATTTCAATGAACTTCTACACAATTAAGAGTAGCTATTCTGAAGCTGTGGGGCTTCACATTGGATTTTACACTTTCATTATCAAATATATTGTTTTACTCACTACCAAAATAAAAAACCTCATCCACAGAGCTTGAAGGGGCTCAAGACCCCATAGGAACAATAATGCCAAGCAACCAGAGCTTCCAGGGACTAAGCCACTACCCAAAGACTATACATGGACTGACCCTGGGCTCCAACCTCATAGGTAGCAATGAATAGCCTAGTAAGAGCACCAGTGGAAGGAGAAGCCCTTGATCCTGCCAAGACTGAACCCCAGTGAACGTGATTGTTGGGGGTAATGTGGTAATGGGGGGAGGATGGGGAGGGGAAGCCCATGTACAAAGGGAGGGGCAGGGGTTAAGGGGATGTTGGTCCAGAAACTGGGAAGGGGAATAACAATCGAAATGTAAATAAGAAATACTCAAGTTAATAAAGATTTTAAAAAACCCATCAACAACAGAGCTGAAGTTGAAAAGAAATTACCTTTATATCTTTATTTTTAGCTCAAGTGTCTTTGAGAACTGCACTCAGTTCTTCCACATTACCTAATATTTTCCCTTTCTTGCTTTCCTTTCTACATACTATGTTGTACCTACACGTACATTTGTCGACACACACACACACACACACACACACACACACACACACATATATATAATATTATATATATATATACACTACATACATACATATGTTAGATAACTTTCGATGGGATTGTGTGCCCATCCCAATATTATACATCCCAAGTCCTTTCACTGTTCTACAAATGTGATGTTTTACAGTTAAACAGAATCCCCAGAAGCTCTTGATGTGAGTAGATTCAACAATATTTGGCTCACCACTTCCTGCAAGCAATACTTCAGCTGGCCTCTATATAGAGGAAGAACAACATTACAAGACTCCTGACTCCTGGGAATATATAGATCAAGTCTGTCAGGGGGATAACTTCATTCTTCATTTGACCTCAGCTTATGAAAACTTCAGTATTTGGGATGCACAGTTCATGATTCCTTCAATATGAATCTCAAAAACTTTTTAAGGTAATTTCTGATCCTTTATAACCAAAGATCCAGACTCTACTGGTTATTGACTGCATGTTTGATCCATCCAGGGTGCTCTGCCCCAGGCTCAGACCTCAAGCTACATAATTTTAGGGGATCTTGGGAGGTCTTGGGGGTCTCCTGCACTTCATGAAGATATCTCTTTGTTTTGTTTGTTTACTTATTTATTTTTTGTTTTTTTGTTTTTTGAGGGAAGAACCCTGAAGGATCTACCCCATATCTTTTGCATGCTTAGAAAGGTGGAGACCTGAGGAAATTAGTTTTTTGCAGTACTTGGCTCTAATTCTTTATCCTCTGGTTCCTGAAAGCTAACCATCAACCCATTTCATTAAAATGATTCTCAAGAGTTAACGGTAAGAGACTCCCCAGAAGGTGGACGTTGATATGCCTCTGTCAGGACACCCCTGCCATAGCAGGGGACATGAACCCACAGACACACAATTAAAAATTTGTCAATCATGGCCTGTCATAAATAGCTAATGAAACTGACAGGATCACTTCTGCTTCACAGAAAGGGTTGGTTTCCTTAGCTAAAGTGCTTTTTGAAAAAAAAATTTGTTCTTTCTCTCTCCCCCTTTTTCTGTCTGTCTGTCTGTCTGTCTGTCTGTCTGTCTGTCTGTCTGTCTGAATTGTTCTTGATAACCTCATTGCCATATTCATTTCACCATGTATTCTTGGTGAAAAGGGAGAAATTTAAGTTATTACAAATGCCTTATTTTTTGTGTATATTAATTCTAAAAACATTGAAATCTACTTTGAAAGGACTTAAGGACATGGCCTCATGGCAGCATGGCTTCAACAGCTGCCCTGTAGCCCTTGGAGTAAATGACTGGTTTTAAGGAATGTTCCTGATTCCCCAGAGCATTAAGCATATATTCATTTTCTGAACTCCTAAAATCAGTAATGCTAGTTTTACCGACTCTATTCATTGTTTAATATATAATAGATGTGTCTTAAAGATTTGCAACAAAACAATCATCAAGGGAACTCCAAAAGTGATGCCACAAACTGTGTTGATTGCATAACCCATATCACCAAAGGAGAGAGAATTTCATTCCTCTAACTAGTGAGACATAGACTCCTTCTACTTTAATATTCCTCAAAATAGTTTCAAAATAATCATTTATACTCATAAATTTCCCCAAGAATGGGGAATAAGATATCTTATGGAGAATTTGTTAGCAAGAGGTTTACCATAAACAAAGCATAGGGGGCAGAAGGTAGTTGCTTTATTTTCACTCAGAATCAAGCATCTGAAAGTTGTCCTTTTTTGCTACAAATAAGTTACTCCAGGAGGGAAAGCCTTTATGACTGCATGAAGAGCTCCAAAGAGAAGAGGGGGCAACTACAGCATCCACTGAGCTGTCAATAGCTTAATGCAAGATATCCTAGAAGAAATAACAAAGGTCAGTTCTATGTCAAGATAGAGTCATTCAGGAAACAGGACACTCGACTGAGAAAATGCCTCCATCAGAATGTCCTGTTAGTAAGTCTGTAGTACATTCTCTTCTTGATTGAAAGTTGACATAGAAGAGTGCAGCTAACAATCGGTGGTACCATCCCTGGGCTGGTGGTCATGGGTGCTGAGAGAAAGCAAGCTGTGCAGAGAAAGCCAGTAAGTAGTGTTCCTTCGTGGCTGATGTTTCATTTCTTGCCTTCAGGTTCCTGCCTTGAGCTTCTGCCCAGTGAGTGAGTATGACCTGAGTGTTGTAAGCTGAAATAAACCTTCTCCACACATTCTTTTCATTATTATGTTTTTTTTTTAATTTTTAAAATTTTTTTATTTTTTTTATTTTTATTTTTTTACTAACTTGAGTATTTTTTATATACATTTCGAGTGTTATTCCCTTTCCCGGTTTCCGGGCAAACATCCCCCTCCCCCCTACCCTTCCTTATGGGTGCTCCCCTCCCAACCCTCCCCCCATTGCCGCCCTCCCCCCCATAGTCTAGTTCACTGGGGGTTCAGTCTTAGCAGGACCCAGGGCTTCCCCTTCCACTGGTGCTCTTACTAGGATATTCATTGCTACCTATGAGGTCAGAGTCCAGGGTCAGTCCATGTATAGTCTTTAGGTAGTGGCTTAGTCCCTGGAAGCTCTGGTTGTTTGGCATTGTTGTACTTTTGGGGTCTCGAGCACCTTCAAGCTCTTCCAGTTCTTTCTCTGATTCCTTCAACAGGGGACCTATTCTCAGTTCAGTGGTTTGCTGCTGGCATTCGCCTCTGTATTTGCTGTATTCTGGCTGTGTCTCTCAGGAGCGATCTACATCCGGCTCCTGTCTGTCTGCACTTCTTTGCTTCATCCATCTTGTCTAATTGGGTGGCTGTATATGTATGGGCCACATGTGGGGCAGACTCTGAATGGGTGTTCCTTCAGTCTCTGTTTTAATCTTTGCCTCTCCCTTCCTTGCCAAGGGTATTCTTTTTCCTCATTTAAAGAAGGAGTGAAGCATTCACATATTGATCATCAGTCTTGAGTTTCGTTTGTTCTAGGGATCTAGGGTAATTCAAGCATTTGGGCTAATAGCCACTTATCAATGAGTGCATACCATGTATGTCTTTCTGTGATTGGGTTAGCTCACTCAAGATGATATTTTCGGGTTCCAACCATTTGCCTACGAATTTCATAAACTCGTTGTTTTTGATAGCTGAGTAATATTCCATTGTGTAGATGTACCACATTTTCTGTATCCATTCCTCTGTTGAAGGGCATCTGGGTTGTTTCCAGTTTCTGGCTATTATAAATAAGGCTGCAATGAACATAGTGGAGCACGTGTCTCTTTTATATGTTGAGGCATCTTTTGGGTATATGCCCAAGAGAGGTATAGCTGGATCCTCAGGCAGTTCAATGTCCAATTTTCTGAGGAACCTCCAGACTGATTTCCAGAATGGTTGTACCAGTCTGAAATCCCAACAACAATGGAGGAGTGTTTCTCTTTCTCCACATCCTCACCAGCATCTGCTGTCACCTGAGTTTTTGATCTTAGCCATTCTCACTGGTGTGAGGTGAAATCTCAGGGTTGTTTTGATTTGCATTTCCCTTATGACTAAAGATGTTGAACATTTCTTTAGGTGTTTCTCAGCCATTCGGCATTCCTTAGCTGTGAATTCTTTGTTTAGCTCTGAACCCCATTTTTAATAGGGTTATTTGTTTCCCTGAGGTCTAACTTCTTGAGTTCTTTGTATATTTTTGGATATAAGGCCTCTATCTGTTGCAGGATTGGTAAAGATCTTTTCCCAATCTGTTGGTTGCCGTTTTGTCCTAAACACAGTGTCCTTTGCCTTACAGAAGCTTTGCAGTTTTATGAGATCCCATTTGTCGATTCTTGATCTTAGAGCGTAAGCCATTGGTGTTTTGTTCAGGAAATTTTTTCCAGTGCCCATGTGTTCCAGATGCTTCCCTAGTTTTTCTTCTATTAGTTTGAGTGTGTCTGGTTTGATGTGGAGGTCCTTGATCCACTTGGACTTAAGCTTTGTACAGGGTGATAAGCATGGATCGATCTGCATTCTTCTACATGTTGCCCTCCAGTTGAACCAGCACCATTTGCTGAAAATGCTATCTTTTTTCCATTGGATGGTTTTGGCTCCTTTGTCAAAAATCAAGTGACCATAGGTGTGTGGGTTCATTTCTGGGTCTTCAATTCTATTCCATTGGTCTATCTGTCTGTCTCTGTACCAATACCATGCAGTTTTTATCACTATTGCTCTGTAATACTGCTTGAGTTCAGGGATAGTGATTCCCCCTGAAGTCCTTTTATTGTTGAGGATAGCTTTAGCTATCCTGGGTTTTTTGTTATTCCAGATGAATTTGCAAATTGTTCTGTCTAACTCTTTGAAGAATTGGATTGGTATTTTTGATGGGGATTGCATTGAATCTGTAGATTGCTTTTGGTAAAATGGCCATTTTTACTATATTAATCCTGCCAATACATGAGCATGGGAGATCTTTCCATCTTCTGAGGTCTTCTTCAATTTCTTTCCTCAGTGTCTTGAAGTTCTTATTGTACAGATCTTTTACTTGCTTGGTTAAAGTCACACTGAGGTACTTTATATTATTTGGGTCTATTATGAAGGGTGTCGTTTCCCTAATTTCTTTCTCGGCTTGTTTCTCTTTTGTATAGAGGAAGGCAACTGATTTATTTGAGTTAATTTTATACCCAGCCACTTTGCTGAAGTTGTTTATCAGCTTTAGTAGTTCTCTGGTGGAACTTTTGGGATCACTTAAATATACTATCATATCATCTGCAAATAGTGATGTTTTGACCTCTTCTTTTCCGATCTGTATCCCCTTGATCTCCTTTTGTTTTCTGATTGCTCTGGCTAGAACTTCAAGAACTATATTGAATAAGTAGGGAGAGAGTGGGCAGCCTTGTCTAGTCCCTGATTTTAGTGGGATTGCTTCAAGTTTCTCTCCATTTAGTTTAATGTTAGCAACTGGTTTGCTGTATATGGCTTTTACCATGTTTAGGTATGGGCCTTGAATTCCTATTCTTTCCAGGACTTTTATCATGAAGGGGTGTTGAATTTTGTCAAATGCTTTCTCAGCATCTAATGAAATGATCATGTGGTTCTGTTCTTTCAGTTTGTTTATATAATGGATCACGTTGATGGTTTTCCGTATCTTAAACCATCCATGCATGCCTGGGATGAAGCCTACTTGATCATGGTGGATGATTGTTTTGATGTGCTCTTGAATTCGTTTTGCCAGAATTTTATTGAGTATTTTTGCGTCGATATTCATAAGGGAAATTGGTCTGAAGTTCTCTTTCTTTGTTGGGTCTTTGTGTGGTTTAGGTATAAGAGTAATTGTGGCTTCGTAGAAGGTATTCGGTAGTGCTCCATCTGTTTCAATTTTGTGGAATAGTTTGGATAATATTGGTATGAGGTCTTCTATGAAGGTTTGATAGAATTCTGCACTAAACCCGTCTGGACCTGGGCTCTTTTTGGTTGGGAGACCTTTAATGACTGCTTCTATTTCCTTAGGAGTTATGTGGTTGTTTAACTGGTTTATCTGTTCCTGATTTAACTTCGATACCTGGTATCTGTCTAGGAAATTGTCCATTTCCTGAAGATTTTCAAGTTTTGTTGAATATAGGTTTTTATAGTAAGATCTGATGATTTTTTGAATTTCCTCTGAATCTGTAGTTATGTCTCCCTTTTCATTTCTGATTTTGTTAATTTGGACGCACTCTCTGTGTCCTCTCGTTAGTCTGGCTAAGGGTTTATCTATCTTGTTGATTTTCTCAAAGAACCAACTTTTGGTTCTGTTGATTCTTTCTATGGTCCTTTTTGTTTCTACTTGGTTGATTTCAGCTCTGAGTTTGAGTATTTCCTGCCTTCTACTCCTCCTGGGTGTATTTGCCTCTTTTTGTTCTAGAGCTTTTAGGTGTGCTGTCAAGCTGCTGACATATGCTCTTTCCTGTTTCTTTCTGCAGGCACTCAGCGCTATGAGTTTTCCTCTTAGCACAGCTTTCATTGTGTCCCATAAGTTTGGGTATGTTGTACCTTCATTTTCATTATTCTAAAAAGTTTTTAATTTCTTTCTTTATTTCTTCCTTGACCAGGTTATCATTGAGTAGAGCATTGTTCAATTTCCACGTATATGTGGGCATTCTTCCCTTATTGTTATTGAAGACCAGTTTTAGGCCGTGGTGGTCCGATAGCACACATGGGATTATTTCTATCTTTCTGTACCTGTTGAGGCCCGTTTTTTGACCAATTATATGGTCAATTTTGGAGAAAGTACCATGAGGAGCTGAGAAGAAGGTATATCCTTTTGCTTTAGGATAGAATGTTCTATAAATATCCGTTAAGTCCATTTGGCTCATGACTTCTCTTAGTCTGTCGACATCACTGTTTAATTTCTGTTTCCATGATCTGTCCATTGATGAAAGTGGGGTGTTGAAATCTCCCACTATTATTGTGTGAGGTGCAATGTGTGTTTTGAGCTTTAGTAAGGTTTCTTTTACGTATGTAGGTGCCCTTGTATTTGGGGCATAGATATTTAGGATTGAGAGTTCATCTTGGTGAATTTTTCCTTTGATGTATATGAAGTGTCCTTCCTTATCTTTTTTGATGACTTTTAGTTGAAAATTGATTTTATTTGATATTAGAATGGCTACTCCAGCTTGCTTCTTCTGACCATTTGCTTGGAAAGTTGTTTTCCAGCCTTTCACTCTGAGGTAGTGTCTGTCTTTGTCTCTGAGGTGTGTTTCCTGTAGGCAGCAGAATGCAGGGTCCTCGTTGCGTATCCAGTTTGTTAATCTATTTCTTTTTATTGGGGAGTTGAGGCCATTGATGTTGAGAGATATTAAGGAATAGTGATTATTGCTTCCCATTATATTCATATTTGGTTGTGAGGTTATGTTTGTGTGCTTTCACTCTCTTTGTTTTGTTGCCAAGACGATTAGTTTCTTGCTTCTTCTAGGGTATAGCTTGCCTCCTTATGTTGGGCTTTACCATTTATTATCCTTTGTAGTGCTGGATTTGTAGAAAGATATTGTGTAAATTTGGTTTTGTCATGGAATATCTTGGTTTCTCCATGTATGTTAATTGAGAGTTTTGCAGGATACAGTAACCTGGGCTGGCATTTGTGTTCTCTTAGGGTCTGTATGACATCAGTCCAGGATCTTCTGGCCTTCATAGTTTCTGGCGAGACGTCTGGTGTGATTCTGATAGGTCTGCCTTTATATGTTACTTGACCTTTTTCCCTTACTGCTTTTTTTTTTTTTGGTTCTTTTTTTCGGAGCTGGGGACCGAACCCAGGGCCTTGCGCTTCCTAGGTAAGCGCTCTACCACTGAGCTAAATCCCCAGCCCCCGCTTTTAATATTCTTTCTTTATTTTGTGCGTTTGGTGTTTTGACAATTATGTGACGGGAGGTGTTTCTTTTCTGGTACAATCTATTTGGAGTTCTGTAGGCTTCTTGTATGTCTATGGGTATCTCTTTTTTTAGGTTAGGGAAGTTTTCTTCTATGATTTTGTTGAAGATATTTACTGGTCCTTTGAGCTGGGAATCTTCACTCTCTTCTATACCTATTATCCTTAGGTTTGATCTTCTCATTGAGTCCTGGATTTCCTGTATGTTTTGGACCAGTAGCTTTTTCCGCTTTACATTATCTTTGACAGTTGAGTCAATGATTTCTATGAAATCTTCTGCTCCTGAGATTCTCTCTTCCATCTCTTGTATTCTGTTGGTGAAGCTTGTATCTACAGCTCCTTGTCTCTTCTTTTGGTTTTCTATATCCAGGGTTGTTTCCATGTGTTCTTTCTTGATTGCTTCTATTTCCATTTTTAATTCCTTCAACTGTTTGATTGTGTTTCCCTGGAATTCTTTCAGGGATTTTTGCGATTCCTCTCTGTAGGCTTCTACTTGTTTATTAATGTTTTCCTGTGTTTCCCTAAGGGAGTTCTTCACGTCTTTCTTGAAGTCCTCCAGCATCATGATCAAATATGATTTTGAAGCTAGATCTTGCTTTTCTGGTGTGTTTGGATATTCCATGTTTGTTTTGGTGGGAGAATTGGGCTCCGATGGTGCCATGTAGTCTTGGTTTCTGTTGCTTGTGTTCCTGCTCTTGCCTCTCGCCATCAGATTATCTCTAGTGTTACTTTGTTCTGCTATTTCTGACAGAGGCTAGACTGTCCTGTAAGCCTGTGTGTCAGGAGTGCTGTAGACCTGTTTTCCTCTCTTTCAGTCACTTATGGGGACAGAGTGTTATGCTTTCGGGCGTGTAGTTTTTCCTCTCTACAGGTCTTCAGCTGTTCCTGTGGGCCTGTGTCTTGAGTTCACCAGGCAGCTTTCTTGCAGCAGAAAAGTTGGTCTTACCTGTGGTCCCGAGGCTCAAGTTTGCTCGCGGGGTGCTGCCCAAGGGCTCTCTGCGGCGGCAGCAACCAGGAAGACCTGTGCCGCCTCTTCCGGGAGCTTATGCAGCCTCAGGAGTGCCCACCTGACCAGGCGGTGAGGTCTCTTTCCCAAGGGGTCTGGGAGCAGAGAGCTGCTGCGGGCCGGGATCCGCAGGTGTGGGACTCCCGGTAAACACAGGACGTGCCCGGTCCTAGAGGAGTTCTGCCTCTGTGTGTCCCGATTTCACCAGGCAGCTTTCTTGCAACAGACAAGTTGGTCATACCTGTGGTCCCGATGCTCACGTTTGCTTGCGGGGTGCTGCCCACGGGCTCTTTGAGGCGGCAGCAACCAGGAAGACCTGTGCCGCCCCTTCAGGGAGCTTCAGTGCACCAGGGTTCCAGATGGCCTTTGGTGTTTTCCTCTGGCGTCCGAGATGCATGTACAGAGAGCAGTCTCTTCTGGTTTCCCAGGCTTGTCTGCCTCTCAGAAGGTTTAGCTCTTCCTCCCATGGGATTTGGGTGCAGAGAACTGTTTATCCGGTCTGTTTCCTTCAGGTTCCGGCGGTGTCTCAGGCAGGGGTCCTGCCGCTCCTGGGCCCTCCCCCACGGGAGCCCAGAGGCCTTATACAGTTTCCTCTTGGGCCAGGGATGTGGGCAGGGGTGAGCAGTGTTGGTGGTCTCTTCTGCTCTGCAGCCTCAGGAGTGCCCACCTGACCAGGCGGTGAGGTCTCTTTCCCACGGGGTGTGGGAGCAGAGAGCTGCTGCGGGCCGGGATCCGCGGGTGGTTATTATGTTTTAGTCACAGCAGCAGAAACTCTAATTAAGTCAAAGGCAGTGGGGAGTTAGTGATGAAGGAAAGTGAATGCAAATAGTGTAATAGTAAAGAAATAAGTCTGACACAGAAGCAGTGCATGTTTTCTATCATAAGTAGATGCAAAATAAAGGAAAATCAGAGAAATTATAAGGGGAAATAAGAAGGGACTATGGGATGGGGAGGGAGCAGAATTGGGGAAGGTCACAGAGAAGGTGAAAATTATTGAAGGACAGTATATGTGACTATGGTTATGTCAACAGTAAAATCTTTTTATTTGTACAATAAATAAATGCATTAATAATCGTAATGAAAATAATTAATGACAGTTTATAATACTTGGTCAGGTTAGCCACATCTCATCACTTGCTGCTTGCAGTTTTATACACAGAATCCAGGAGTAAATGTTACAGATCATCAGTGGAAGCTTTACACCATAGTGTGGCGTGGATTAATTGCTGTGGCTAATGAGAGAGAAGGTTTGCCTAGAAACAAAACTGTGAACACCATCTACTTTGGGCCTCTCCTGTGCTTTCTGGAAACAGAGGCAGTCATGAGCAAGGATACCATTCTGTACCAGCTGTGCAAGGGGTGTCAGAGGAGTCCGTCCTAGGGAGATGAAGTGTTCAAAGAGAGCACTTAAAGGAAGCCTAAGGATTATTGAAAACAGATACTATTATCTTAGAGAATAATGGGACCAACTTATAGTGTCTCTCCAGCATCCTGTACTGGCAAGTCTGAGTACTATGACACTTTGCTGTGGAGAAGTAAAAGGCCTAATTCTTTTGGCATATACAAGACAGCTGATGAAGAACCTGTATGTGAACAACTAACATGTATGCCTCAGTAGATACATACAAACTAGGAAAAGGAAGACAGCTTCTACAGAACATCCATTTTCTTTGTGTGGTCACCAAGGCATGCATGTATATGCTACGGTATGTATGTGCACAGAATTTTATAAGAAAGCTTTATGTTGTTTCCTTATCTATTAGTTATTGATTTCAGGGAGGGGTAATCGATGCCATTGCATATGTGTGAAGATCAGAAGACAACTTTGTGGCAATAAGTTTTTTCCTTCCACCATGCGGGTTCAGGGTATTGAACTCAGGTCCTTGGTCTTAGCAGCAAGCATTGTTACTCACTAAGGTATTTCACCAGGCATTCTTTTTCCCTTTTCTTTTATTGGATATTTTCTTGATTTAGATTTCAAATGTTATCCCCTTTCTAGTTTCCCCTCCAGAAACCCCCTATCCCATCCTCCCTACCCCTGCTTTTATGAGGGTGCTCCTCAACCTCCCATCTCCTTCTTCCCAGCTCTTCACCCTGGCATCCCCCTACACTGGGGCATCCAGCCTTGACTGGACCAAGGATCCCTCCTCCCATTGATTCCCGACAAGGTCATCCTCTGCTTCATATGTCATTGGAACAATGGGTCCCTCTTTGGTTGGTGGTTGAATTCTTGGGAACTCTGATGGGTCTGGTTGATTGATATGGTTTTTCTTCCTATGGGTTGCAAACCCCTTCAGCTCCTTCAGTTCTTTCTCTAACTCCTCCATTGGGGTCCCCATACTCAGTCCAATGGTTGGCTGAGAGCATCTGCCTCTGTATTTGTCAGGCCCTGGCAGAGCCTCTCAGGAGACAGCTATATCAGACTCCTGTCAGCAAGCACTTCTTGGTATCCACAATAGTGTCTGGGTTTGGTAACTATATATGGGATGGGTCCCCAGGTAGGGCAATCTCTGGATGGCCTTTGCTTCAGCTTCTGCTCCATGCTTTGTCTCCGTATTTCCTCCTGTAAGTATTTTGTTCCCCCTTCTTTTTATTATTTTTACATTTTGATATTTTGTATTTATGTTTGAAAATCTCAATGTATTTTGAACACATTCATTTTTCCAGCCTACACGACTTCGAGAATGCTTCTTATTTTCTTCTTTCCCCTATCAAGTCCAGTTTGTCTGGACTGTCTTGAGGCCTGTTCAGCCTATTAAGGGTTACATTTATTTTTGGATGGTTCTTTTCTATAAATCTAAATGTATGCACTTATAATTTCATCTTTCTATTTCCCAAAGATGAAGGGACTGTGGGGTTTTCTGCATGAGAACTTACTTGATATTATCTATAAACATGAAACGTAACTTGCTATTGCCTATCTTTCCCTCCTCCAAGTAAGTGTTTATTCCCCACTGTGGTCTTCCTGCTTCTGTTCTCTCTCCAACACCCTCTGGTACTCCTTTATACTATCAATTTGTCTAGAATTAATTTTTTATGCAAGTGTGTCATCTGGTAGTCCATATTCCATTTATAATGTGAATGTATTTCTGTACTCACACTACAAATAGACACACAAAGGCCAATTCTTCAGAGTTCAACACATTCTGTAACCATTACACCAATCAAAACGCAAAACATCTTCAATATCCAGAAGGGTCCCCCATAGCTAAAACCACCAACTTCCCAAGGAATTGTCATAATCAGCATTCTATCTTTACAGGACAACTTAACTTATTCTTAAATTTTAGGCCTTTTATTCTCTGGATTATTTTGCTCTAGAATATTGGTTTACTATATTGTGTATATTCCATTTTTATGTACATTATTTTACTGTACAAATAATATGCAACAATTTATTTATATTTCATCTTGTGACTTTTTAAAAAAATAATAAGTTAGATTTGGCTGTTCCAATGGTAACACAATAAATGGATCTATGGGTTATGTACCATGATAATATCTGTTGACTACACACCTACACACCTACACACATACACACACACACACACACACACAAAACCCAATACAAATTCCTCTAAACATATTTATAAAATAAAAGCCATTAGTGTATCTCCAAGTTTAGTTTGCTTATTAATGCTACAGAATTTTTGTTCATTAAATGCTTATCTAACATATAATATATATGTGTTTTAAGTGATCAATATCATGGTAGAGGTTTGTTTTTCATAGATGATGCAAGTATGCCTTGTTACTGAGTTTCCACAGAAAATAAATGCAGGAATTATACAACTATCAATTTTGTAAAAGTTGAAATCATTTTATTCTGAAAAAATAATTCTGTGTGTTCAGGGCTAGAGAGATGGCCCTATGGTTAAGATCACCTACTGTTCTTTGAGATGGTCTGTGTTCAGTTTCCAGCATCCACATCAGGTAGCTCACAACTGCCTCTAACTTCAGCTCTAGGGGATTTGACACCTATTCTGGACTCTCAGCCAGGGCCTGTACACATTCAAATGTGGGGTAGATGAAAAAAAGACACATATAAATACTCATTAATTTTAAAATATTTTTATATCCACTACCTATGTGGCCTACTCCATTATTTTATCTACAAGTGCTGATATCTGTCTTCTACTTGAAGCATTCTCCATGCCTTTTTCCCTTCATGTTCTTTTTTTTCTCCATGTTTATTAAATGGGGTATTTATTATTTACATTTCAAATGTTATTCCCTTACCTGATTTCCAGGCCAACATCCCCCTAAGACCTCCCCCTCCCCATCTATGTGGGTGTTCCGCTCCCTATCTTCCCCCATTACCGCCCTCCCCAAACAATCCCATTCACTGGGGGTCCAGCCTAGGCAGGGCCAAGGACTTCCACTTCAAATGGTGCCTCTAATAGGCTATTCATTACTACCTATGAATTTGGAGCCCAGGGTCAGTCCATGTATAGTCTTTGGGTAGTGGATTAGTCCCTGGAAGCTCTGGTTGGTTAGCATTGTTGTTCATATGAGGTCTCGAGCCCCTTCAAGCTCTTCCAGTCCTTTCTCTGATTCCTTCAACTGGGGTCCCGTTCTCAGTTCAGTGGTTTGCTACTGGCATTCACCTATGTATTTGCTGTATTCTGGCTGTGTCTCTCAGGAGAGATCTACATCCGGTTCCTGTCAGCCTGCACTTCTTTGCTTCATCCATCTTATCTAATTGGGTGGCTTTATATGTATAGGCCACATGTGGGGCAGGCTCTGAATGGGTGTTCCTTCTCCCTCTGTTCTAAACTTTGCCTCTCTACTCCCTGCCAAGGGTATTCTTGTTCCCCTTTTAAAGAAGGAGTGAAGCATTCCCATTTTGGTCATCCTTCTTGAGTTCCATGTGTTCTGTGCATTTAGGGTAATTCAAGCATTTGGGCTAATAGCCACTTATCAATGAGTGCATACCATGTGTGTTTTTCTGTGATTGGGTTACCTCACTCAGGATGATATTTTCCAGTTCCATCCATTTGCCTATGAATTCATAAAGTCATTGTTTTTGATAGCTGAGTAATATTCCATTGTGTAGATGTACCACATTTTCTGTATCCATTCCTCTGTTGAAGGGGATCTGGGTTCTTTCCAGCTTCTGGCTATTATAAATAAGGCTGTTATGAACATAGTGTAGCACATGTCTTTGTTGTATGTTGGAGCGTCTTTTGGGTATACGCCCAAGATAGGTATTGCTGGGTCCTCAGGTAGTGCAATGTCCAATTTTATGAGGAACCTCCAGACTGATTTTCAGAATGGTTTTACCAGTCGGAAATCCTACCAACAATGGAGGAGTGTTGCTCTTTCTCCACATCCTCGCCACAATCTGCTGTCGCCGGACTTTTTGATCTTAGCCATTATGACTGGTGTGAGGTGGAATCTCAGGGTTGTTTTGATTTGCATTTCCCTTATGACTAAAGATGTTGAATATTTCTTTAGGTGCTTCCCAGTCATTTGATATTACTCAGCTGTGAATTCTTTGTTTGGCCCTGAACCCCATTTTTCTCCATCTTTATTAAATTGGGTATTTCTTGTTTACATTTCAATTGTTATTACCTTTCCTGGTTTCCAGGCAATCATCCTCCAAACTCTCCCTTCCCCTTCTGTGTGGGTGTTCCCCTCCCCATCTTCCTTCCATTTCTGCCCTCCCCCCAACAATCCCTGTCACTGGGGTTCAGTCATAGCAAGAAGAAGGGCTTCCCCTTCCACTGGTGCCCTTACTAGGCTATTCATTGCTACCTATGCTGTTGGAGACCAGGGTCAGTCCATGTATATAGTCTTTGGGTAGTGGCTTAGTACCTGGAAACTCTGGTTGGTTGGCATTGTTGTTCATATGGGGTCTCAAGCCCCTTCAAGTTCTTTCAGTCCTTTCTCTGATCCCTTCAACAAGGGTCCCATTCTCAGTTCAGTGGTTTGCTGCTGGCATTTGCCTATGTATTTGTCATATTCTGGCTGTGTTTCTCAGGACAGATCTACATCCACGAACCCTATTTTTTTAATAGGGTTATTTGTTTCCCTGCAGTCTAACTTCTTGAGTTCTTTGATGATTTTGAATATAAGCCCTCTATCAGTTGTAGGATTGGCAAAGATCTTTTCCCAATCTGTTGGTTGCTGTTTTGTCCTAACAACAGTGTCCTTTGCCTTGCAGAAGCTTTATAGCTTTATGAGATCTCATTTGTCGATTCTTGATTTTAGAGCATAAGCCATTGGTGTTCTGTTCAGGAAATTTTCTCTAGTGCCCATGTGTTCGAGATTCTTCCCCACTTTCTCTTCAATTAGTTTGAGTGTATCTGGTTTGATGTGGAGGTCCTTAATTCACATGGACTTAAGCTTTGTTCATGGTGATAAGAATGGATCGATTTGCAATCTGACCTCCAGTTGAGCCAGCACCATTTGCTAAAAATGCTATCTTTTTTCTATTGGATGGTTTTGGCTTCTTTGTCAAAAAATCAAGTGACCATCGATGTGTGGGTTCATTTCTGGGTCTTCAATTCTATTCCACTAGTCTATCTGCCTGTCTCTGTACCAATACCATGCAGTTTTTGTCACTAGTCTTCTGTAATACTGCTTGAGTTCAGGGATAGTGATTCTCCCGGAAGTCCTTTTATTGTTGAGGATAGTTTTAGATATCCTGGGTTTTTTGTTATTCCAGATGAATTTGGAAATTGTTCTGTCTAACTCTCTGAAGAATTGGATTGGTATTTTAATGGGGATTGCATTGAATCTGTAGATCGCTTTTGGTAAAATGGCCATTTTTACTATATTAATCCTGCCAACCCATGAACATGGGGGATCTTTCCATCTTCTGAGATCTTCTTCAATTTCTTTTTTCAGAGACTTGAAGTTCTTATCATACAGATGTTTCACTTGTTTGGTTAAAGTCACACCAAGGTATTTTATATTATTTTGGACTATTATGAAGGGTGTTGCTTCCCTAATTTCTTTCTCAGCTTGTTTCTCTTCTGTGTACAGGAAGGCTACTGACTTATTTGAGTTAATTTTATACCCAGCAACTTTGCTGAAGTTGTTTATCAGGTTTAGTACTTCTGTGTTGGAACTTTTGGGATCACTTAAATATACTATCATATCATCTGCAAGTAGTGATATTTTGACTTCATCCTTTCCAATATGTATCCCTTTGATCTCCCTTTGCTGTCTGATTGCTCTGGCTAGGAATTGGAGAACTATATTGAATAAGTAGGGAGAGAGTGGGCAACTTTGTCTAGCCCCTGATTTTAGTGGGGTTGCTTCAAGTTTCCCTCTATTTAGTTTAATGTTAGCAACTGGTTTGTTGTATGTGGCTTTTACTATGTTTAGGTATGGGCTTTGAATTCCTATTCTTTCCAGGACTTTTAACATGAAGGGGTGTTGAATTTTGTCAAATGCTTTCTCAGCATCTAATGAAATGATCATGTGGTTTTTATCTTTCAGTTTGTTTATATAGTGGATTTCATTGATGGTTTTCCATATATTAAACCATCCCTGCATTCCTGGAATGAAGCCTACTTGATCATAATGGATGATTGTTTTGATGTGTTCTTGAATTCAGTTTGCAAGAATTTCATTTAGTATTTTTGTGTCAATATTCAATGGAAAATTTCTTTGTTGGGTCTTTGTGTGGTTTAGGTATAAGAGTAATTGTGGCTTCATAGAAGGAATTTGGTATCACTCTGTCTGTTTCAATTTTGTGGAATAGTTTGGATAGTATTGGTATGAGGTCTTCTATGAAGGTCTTATAGAGTTCTGCACTGAACCCATCTGGGCCTGGGTCTTTTTGTTTGGGAGACCTTTAATGACTGCTTCTATTTCGTTAGGAGTCATGGGGTTGTTTAAATGGTTTATTTGTTCCTCATTTAACTTCGGTACCTGGTATCTGTCTAGAAAATTGTCCATTTCCTCGAGATTTTCAAGATTGATTGACTATAGGCTTTTGTAGTAGGATCTGACGAATTTTTGAATTTCCTCTGATTCTGTTCTTATGTCTCCCTTTTCATTTCTGATTTTGTACACTCTCTGGGTCCTCTGGTTAGTCTGGCTAAGGGTTTATCTATCTTTTTTATTTTCTCAAAGAAATTTGGTTCTTTTGATTCTTTGTATAGTCCTTTTTGTTTCTACTTGGTTGATTTCAGCTCTGAGTTTGATTGTTTTCTGCCTTCTACTCCTCCTGGGTGTATTTGTTTCTTTTTGTTCTAGAGCTTCTAGGTGTGCCGTCAAGCTGTTGATATATGCTCTCTCCTGTTTCTTTCTGCAGCACTGAGAGCTATGAGTTTTCCTCTTAGCACAGCTTTCACTGTGTCCCATAAGTTTGGGTATGTTTTACCTTCATTTTCATCAATTTCTAAGAAGTCTTTAATTTCTTTCTTTATTTCTTCCTTGACCAGGTTATCATTGAGTAGAGCATTGTTCAACCTCCAGGTATATGTGGGCATTCTTTCCTTATTGTTATTGAAGACCAGCTTTAGCTCATGGTACTCTGATAGGATGCATGGGATTATTTCTATCTTTCTGCATCTGTTGAAGCCTGTTTTATGACCGATTATATGGTCAATTTTGGAGAAAGTACCATGAGGTGGTGAGAAGAAGGTATATCCTTATGTTTTAGGATAGAATGGTCTATAAATATCTGTTAAGTTTTTTTGGTTCATAACTTGTGTTAGTCTGTCTATGTCTCTGTTTAATTTCTGTTTCCATGATCTGTCCATTGATGAGAGTGGGGTGTTGAAATCTCCTACTACTATTTTGTGAGGTGCAATGTGTGTTTTGAGCTTTAGTAAGGTTTCTTTTATGTATGTAGGTGCCCTTGTATTTGGAGCATAGATATTTAGGTTTGAGAGCTCATCTTGGTGGATTTTTCCTTTGATGAATATGAAGTGTCCTTCCTTATCTTTTTTGATGACTTTCAGTTGAAAATCGATTTTATTCAATATTAGAATGGCTACTCCAGCTTGCTGCTTCAGACCATTTGCTTGAAAAGTTGTTTTGTAGTCTTTTACTCTGAGGCATTGTCTGTCTTTGTCTCTGAGGTGTGTTTTTTGTAGGCAGCAAAATGCTGGGTCCTCATTACGTATCCAGTTAATCTGTGTCTTTTTATGGGGAATTGAGTCCACTGATGTTGAGAGATATTAAGGAATAGTGATTGTTGCTTCCTGTTATCCTCATATTTGAAGGTGAGATTATGTTTGTGTGCTTGTCTTCTTTGTTTTGTTACAAAAAGATTAGTTTCTTGCTTTTTCTATGGTGTGCCTTGCCTCCTTGTGTTGGGCTTTACCATTTATTATCCTTTGTAGGGCTGGATTTGTAGAAAGATATTGTGTAAATTTGGTTTTGTCATGGAATATCTTGGTTTCTCCATCTATGTTAATTGAGAGTTTTGCTGGATACAGTAACCTGGGCTGGCATTTATGTTCTGTAGGGTCTGTATGACATCTGTCCAGATTCTTCTGGCTTTCATAGTCTCTTTGTGAGAAGTCTGGTGTTATTCTGATAGGTCTGCCTTTATATGTTAGTTGACCTTTTTGCCTTACTGCTTTTAATATTCTTTGTTTTGTGCATTTGGTGTTTTGACTATTATGTGACGGAAGGATTTTCTTTTCTGGTCCAATCTATTTGGAGTTCTGTAGGCTTCTTGTATGTTTATGGGCATCTCTTTCTTTAGGTTAGGGAAGTTTTCTTCCATGATTTTGTTGAAGATATTTACTGGTCCTTTGAGCTGGGAGTCTTCACTCTCTTCTTACCTATTATCCTTAGGTTTGATCTTCTCATTGTGTCCTGGATTTCCTGTATGTTTTGGACCAGTAGCCTTTTCTGCTTTACATTAGCTTTGACTGTTGTGTCGATGATTTCTGTGGAATCTTCTGCTCCTGAGATTCTCTTTTCTATCTCTTGTATTCTGTTGGTGATGCTTGTATCTGCAACTCCTTGTCTCTTCCTTTGGTCTTCTATATCCAGGGTTGTTTCCCTTTGTGCTTTCTTTATTGCTTCTATTTCCATTTTTAATTCCTTCAACTGTTTGATTGAGTTTTCCTGGAATTCTTTCAGGTATTTTTGTGATTCCTCTCCATAGGCTTGTACTTGTTTATTTATATTTTCCTGCATTTCTCTAAGGGAGTTCTTCATGTCTTTCTTGAAATCCTCCAGCATCATGATCAAATGTGATTTTAAATCTAGATCTTGCTTTTCTGGTGTGTTTTGATATTCAGTGTTTGCTTTGGTGGGATAATTGGTCTCCGATGATGCCATGTAATCTTGGTTTCTGTTACTTGGGTTCCTGTGCTTGCCTCTCGCCATCAGGTTGTCTCTGGTGTTATCTTGTTCTGCTATTTCTGACAGTGGCTAGACCGTCCTAGAGGCTTGTGTGTCAGGAGTGCTGTAGACCTGTTTTCCTAATTTATTTCAGCCAGTTATGGGAACAGAGTTTCTGCTTTTGGGCGTGTAGTCTTTCCTGTCTACTGGTCTTCAGCTGTTGCTGTGGGCCTGTGTCCTGAGTCGCTTGAAACTCAGCTGTGGGCAGGTCGCTTGGAGCAGAAAAGTTGGTCTTACCTGTGGTCTCGCGGCTCAAGTTTGCTTGCATTGGCCTGCTTTTGAGCTCTTGGTGAGGGCGGCAACCAGGAGGGCCTGTGCTGCCTTTTCCTGGAGCCTGGGTGGACTGGGGTCCCAGGTGGCATTAGATGTTTTCCTCTGGAGTCAGAAATGTGGACAGAGTGTAATCTCTTCTGGCTTCCCAGGTGTGTCTGTCTCTCTGAAGGTTTAGCGCTCCCCCCCCCACGGGATTTGGGTACAGAGAACTGTTGACCCGTTCCCTTCAGGTCTGGGTGGTGTGTGGACTGTGGGGGATCTGCTGTTCGAGTGTCCCTATCTTCTGGTTCCCAGAGGTCGTATACAGTTTCCCCTTGGGCCACGGATGTGGGCAGAGGTTGGCAGTATTCGTGGTCTCTCCCGCTCTGCAGTCTCAGGAGTGCTGTATCTGGTTTTATGTTGAGGTCCTCAATCCACTTAGACTTGAGCATTGTGCATGGTGACAAGTATGGGTCTATTTTCATTGTTCCACATACAGACATCTAGTTAGACCAGCACCATTTATTGAGGACACTTTCTTTCTCCCATTGTATGATTTTGGCTTCTTCATCAAAGACCAAGTGTGCATAAGTATGAGGTTTTATTTCTGGGTCTTCAATTCTATTCCATTGATCAACCTGTCTGTCTCTGCATCAGTACCATACAGTTTCTATCACTATTACTCTGTAGTAGAGCTTGAGGTCAGGGATGGTGATTCCCCCAGCCATTCTTTTATTGTTAAGAATTGTTTTCACTATTCTGGGTTTTTTGCCTTTCCAGATGAATTTGAGAATTGTTCTTTCCATGTCTTTGAAGAATTGTGCTGGGATTGTGATAGGAATTGCACTGAATCTGTAGATTGCCCTTGGTAGGAGGGCCATTTTTATATATTAATTCTGCCAATCCATGAACATGGGAGATCTCTCCTTTTTCTGAGATCTTCTTCAATTTCTTTCTTGAGAGACTTGAAGTTTTTATCATAAAGGTCTTTCACTTGTTTGGTTATGGTTACCTCAAGGTATTTTGTATTATCTGTGACTATTGTGAAGGGAATTGTTTCCCTAATTTCTTTCTCACCCTTATTATCATTTGTATAAAGGAAGGCTACTGATTTATTTGAGTTAATTTTATATCTGGCCACTTTGCCAAAATTGTCAGCTGGAGAAGATCTCTGGTAGAATTTTTAGAGTCAATTTCTTATACTATCATACCATCTGCAAATAGTGATACCTTTAATTCTTCTTTACCATTTTGTATCCCCTTGATCTGTTTTTGTTCTCTTATTAGTCTAGCTAGCACTTCGAACACTATATTGAATAGATATGGAGAGAGTGGGCAGGCTTGTCTTGTTCAAGGTTTTAGTGGGATTTCTTCAAGGACCTCTTCATTTAATTTAATATTGGTTGTTTGTTTGCAGTAAATTGCTTTTATTATATTTAGGTATGTTCCTTGAATTCCTGATCTCTCCAATACCTTTATTATGAACGGGTGCTGTATTTTGTAAAATGCCTTTTCTGCATCTAAGGAGATGATCATGTAAATTTTTTCTTTGAGTTTGTTTATATAGTGGATTACATTAATGGATTTTCATTTATTGATCCAACCTTGCATCCCTGGGATGAAGCCTACTTGATTGTGGTGAATGATGGTTTTGATGTGTTCTTGGATTCAGTTTATAAGAATTTTGTTGATTATTTTTGCATTGATATTCATAAGTGAGATTGGTCTGAAGTTCTCTTTTTTGGTAGGGTACTTGTGTGGTTTAGGTATCAGAGTAATTGTAGCTTCACAGAATGAGTTAGGTAGTGTTCCTTCTGTTTTCATTTTATGGAATAGTTTGAGGAATATTGGTATCAGGCCTTCTTTGAAGGTCTGGTAAAATTGTGAGCTAAATCCATCTGGCCCTTGGCTTTTATTGGTTGGGAAGTTTTTAATTATTTCTTCTATTTCATTTTGAGATATGGACCTGTTTAGAAATTTTTCATGTTCTTGATTTAACTTTGGCTTGTGGTATCTGTCTAGAAAACCGTCCATTTCATCTAGATTTTTCAGTTTTGTTGAGTATAGGTTTTTGTAGTAGGATGTGATAATTTTTTGAATTTCCTCCATTTCTGTTGTTATAGCTCCTTTTTCATTTCAGATTTTGTTAATTTGGATACTGCCCCTGGACCCTTTATTTGATTTGTCTAGGGGTTTATCTATCTTGTTGATTCTTTCAAAGAACCAGCTTTTGGTTTTGCAGATTCTTTGTATTGCTTTGTTTCTATTTGGTGGATTTCAGTCCTGAGTTTGACTATTTCCTGATTTACTGCTCCTGGGTGAGTTTGCTTCTTTTTGTTCTATAGCTCTCAGGTGTGCTGCTATGTTGCTAGTGTAAGATATCTCTAGTTTCTTTACCAGTGCACTAAGTGCTATGAATTTTCTTCCTAGCACTGCTTTCCTTGTATCCCATAGTTTTGGGTATGATGTGTCAACATTTTCATTAAATTCTAGAAAGTCTTTTCTTTCTTTTATTTGATTTTTTAGATATATTTCTTTACTTACACTTCAAAGGTTATTCCCCTTCACAGTTTCCTGTCAATAAGCCCACATCCCCTCACCTCCCCCTCCCCCATACAGGTATTCCCTATATACATCCCCCTTACTGCCCCCTACATATTCCCCTGCACTGGGGGGTCCAACCTTGGCAGGACCAAGGGCTTCCCCTTCCAACTGGTGCCCCAACAAGGCTATTCTCTGCTACATATGCAGTTGGAGACCTGGGTCAATCCATGTATAGTCTTTCAATAGTGGTTTCGTCCCTGGAAGATCTGGTTGGCTGGCATTGTTGTTTTTATGGGGTTGCAGGCTCTTTCACCTCTTTCAATACTTCCTCTAATTCCCCTGAATGGGGTCCTATTCTCAGTTCAGTGGTTTGCTGCTAGCATTGACCTCTGTATTGGATATGCTCTGGATATGTCTCTCAGGAGAGACCTATATCCGCTCCCTTTCTGCATGCAATTTTTAGCTTCATCAATCTTATCTAGTTTTGGTGGCTGTATATATATATATATATATATATATATATATATATATATATATATATATATATATATAGGCCACACGTGGGGCAGGCTCTGAATGTCTGATCCTTGAGTTGCTACTCTAAACTTTGCTTCGATATCCCCTCCTATGGATATTTGGTCCCCTTTTAAGAAGAAGTGGGACCATTTGCATTTTGGTCATCCTTCTTATTGAGCTTTCTGTGGTCTGTGGATTGCATCTTGGGTAATTTGAGGTTTTTAGCTAATATCCACTTATCAATGACTGCATACCAAGTGTGTTTTTCTGAGATTGAATACCCCCACTCAGGATGATATTTTCTAGTTCATTCCATTTGCTGATGAATTTCACAAAATCGCTGGTTTTGAAAGCTGAGTAGTACTCCACTATGTAGATGTACCACAATTTTTTAATCCATTACTCTGTTGAAGGGCATCTGGGTTCTTTCCAGCTTCTGGCTATTATAAATAAGGCTGCTATGAACATAGTGGAGCATGTGTCTTTGTTGTACATTGCAACATCTTTTGGGTATATGCCCAAGAGAGGTACAGCTGGGTCCTCAAGTAGTGGAATATCCAATTTTATGAGGAACCTCCAGACAGATTTCCAGAGTGGTTGTACCAGTTTGCAATCCCACCAACAATGGAGGAGTGTTCCTCTTTCTTCATATCCTTGTCAGCATCTGCTGTCACCTGAATTTTTTATCTTAGCCATTCAGACTGGTGTGAGGTGAAATCTCAGGGTTGTTTTGATTTGCATTTCCCTGATGATTAAGGATGTTGAACATTTCTTTAGGTGCTTTTGGCCATTCGATAATCCTCAGCTGAGAATATTTCATTTAGCTCTGTACCCCATTTTGTAATAGGGTTATTTGGCTCTCTGGAGTCTAACTTCTTGAGTTCTTTGTATATTTTGGACATAAGCCCACTATCAGATGTAGGATGGGTAAAGATCCTTTTCCAATCTGTGGGTTGCTGTTTTGTCCTAATGACCATGTCTTGTGCCTTACTGGAGAAGCTTTTCAGTTTTATGAGGTTCCAATTGTCAATTCTTAATCTTAAAACATGAGCCATTGGTGTTTTGTTCAGGAAAATGTCCACATGCCCATGTGTTTGGGACTCTTCCCCACTTTTTTCTATTAGTTTGAGTGTATCTGGTTGGATGTGCAGGTTCTTGATCCACTTGGACTTAAGCTCTGTACATGGTGATGAGAATGGATCGATCTGCATTCTTCTACATGCTGACCTCCAGTTGAACCAGCACCATTTGTTGAAAAGGCTATCTTTCTTCCATTGGGTGGTTTTAGCTCCTTTGTCAAAGATAAAGTGAACATAGGTTTGTGGGTTCATTTCTAGGTCTTCAATTCTGTCCCACTGGTCTATCTGCCTGTCTCAATATCATATAGTTTTTATGACTATTGCTCTGTAATATGACTTGAAGTCAGGGATGGTGATTCCCCCAGAAGTTCTTTTATTGTTGAGTATAGTGTTTGCTATCCTGGGTTTTTTGTTATTTCAGATGACTTTGCAAATTGCTCTTTCTATCTTTATAAAGAATTGAGTAGGAATTTTGATGGGGATTGCATTGAATCTGTAGATTGCTTTTCTAAAAGGGCCATCTTTACTATATTAATCGTGCCAATCTATGAGCATGGAAGATTCTTTCTATCTTCTGATATCTTCCCCAATTTCTTTCTTCATAGACTTGAAGTTCTTGTCATACATATCTTTCACTTACTTGGTTAAAGTCACACCAAGATATTTTATATTATTTGGGACTATTGCGAAGGGTGTCATTTCCCTAATTTCTTTCTCAGCCTGTTTACCCTTTGAGTAGAGGCTAATGATTTGTTTGAGTTAATTTTATACCCCAATGCTTTGCTGAACATGTTTATCTGGTTAAGTAGTTCTCTGGTGGGACTTTTGGGGTCACTTAAGTACACTATCATATCATAAGCACATAGTGATATTTTGATTTCTTCCCTTCCAATTTGTATCCTTTTGACCTCCTTTCATTGTCTAATTGTTCTCGCTAGGACTCTGAGTACTATACTGAATAAGTAGGGAGAGAGTGGACAGCCTTATCTAATCCCTGATTTTAGTGGGATTGCTTCAAGTTTCTCTCCATTTAGTTTGATGTTAGCTGCTGGTTTGCTGTACACTGCTTTTACTATGTTTAGATATGGGCCTTGAATTCCTGTTCTTTCCAGGACTTTTATCATGAAAGGGTGTTGAATTTTGTCAAATGCTTTCTCAGCATCTAATGAAATGATCATGTGATTCTTACCTTTGAGTTTGTTTATATAATGGATTACATTGATGGATTTCCATATATTGAAACATCCCTGCATCACTGGGATGAAGACTGCTTCATCATGATAGATGATCGTTTTGATGTGTTCTTGAATTCAGTTTGCAAGAATTTTATTGAGTATTTTTGTGTCAATTTTCATACGGGAATTGTTCTGAAGTTCTCTTTCTTTGTTGGGTCTTTGTGTAGTTTCGGTAAACGAGTAATTGTGGCTTCATAGAAGGAATTTCGTAATGTTCTGTCTGTTTCAATTTTGTGGAATAATTTGGACAGTATTGGTATGAGGTCTTCTATGAAAGTCTGATAGAATTCTGCTCTAAACCGGTCTGGTCCTGGGCTCTTTTTGGTTGGAGATGTTGAATAACTGCTTCTATTTCTTTAGGAGTTATGGTCTTGTTTAGATGGTTTATTTGTTCCTGATTTAACTTTGGTACCTGGTATCTGTCTAGAAAATTGTCCATTTCCTCCAGATTTTCCAGTTTTGTTGAATATAGTCTTTTGTAGTAGGATCTGATGTATTTTTGAATTTCTTCAGATTCTGTTGTTATGTCTCCCTTTTCATTTCTGATTTTGTTAATTTGGATACACTCTCTGTGACCTCTGGTTAGCCTGGCTAAGGGTTTATCTATCTTGTTGATTTCTCAAAGATTCAGCTCCTGGTTTTGTTGATTCTTTGTATAGTCCTTTTCATTTCTACTTGGTCGATTTCAACCCTGAATTTGATTATTTCCTGCCTTCTACTCCTCTTGGGTTTATTTATTTCTTTTTGTTCTAAAGCTTTGAAGTGTGCTGTCAAGCTGGTGACATATGCTCTCTCCTATTTCTTTTTGCAGGCACTCAGAGCTATGACTTTTCCTCTTTCATTGTGTCCCATAAGTTCAGGAATTTTGTATCTTCATTTCATTAAATTCTAAGAAGTCTTTACTTTCTTTCTCTCTCTCTTTCTCTCTCTTTCTTTCTCTCTTTCTTTCTTTCTTTCTTTCTTTCTTCATTGAACAAGTTGTCATTGAGTAAAGCATTAATCATCTTCCATGTATATGTGGGCTTTCTGTCATTATTGTTGTTATTGAAGACCAGTCTTAGTCCATGGTGATCTGATAGGATGCGTGGGATTATTTTTATCTTCCTGTATCTGTTGAGGCCTAATTTTTTACCTAATTTTAAGGTCAGTTTTGGAGAAGGTACTGGCTTTGCTGTGAGATGCTTAATATCTTGTCTTGGAGTTTTACTTCTAGGATCCTCTGTAGGGCTGGATTGGTAGATCTGTTGTAATTTGGTTTTGTTCTGGAATATTTTGGTTTCTCCATCTGTGTTGATTGAGAGTTTTGCTGGGTATAGTAGCCTGGGCTGCCATTTGTGTTCTTTTAGAGTCTGCATGACTTCTGACTATGCTCTTTTGGCTTTCATAATCTCTGTTGAGAAGTCTGGTGTAATTCTAATAGGTCTGACTTTATATTTTACTTGGCCATTTTCCCTTGCAGCTTTTAATACTCTTTCTTTGTTGTGTGCATTTTTTGTTTTGACTTTATGTGATCAGAGGATTTTCTTTTCCGGTTCCATTTATTTGGTGTTCTGTAGGGTTCTTGTACCATAGGTATCTCTTTCTTTAGGTTGGGGAAGTTTTCTTCTATGTTTTTGTTGAAGACATTTTCAATCCTTCGAGCTGGGAATTCTCATTCTCCTCTATTCCAATTATTCTTTGATTTGGTCTTTTCATTGTGTCCTGAATCTCCTGGATGTTTTTTGGTTAGGAGTTTTTTTTTTATGTTTTGAATTTTCTTAGACCATTGTGTCAATCTTTTCTACTGTATCTTCTACACCTGAGATTCTCTCTTCTATCTCTTGTATTCTGTTGGTGATATTTATCTCTGTAATTCCTGACCTTTTTCCTATTCTTTTCATTTCCTCATTTTCCTCCATTTGTATTTTCTTTATAATTTCTACATCCACATTTAGGTCTTGGATCACTTTATGCAATCCCTTCACCTGTTTGTGTTTTCCTGTATTTGTTTAAGGGATTTATTTGCTTCCTCTTTAATGGCTTTTACCTGTTTACCTGTGTTTTCGTATTTCTTTCAATGAGTTATTTATATCCTCCTTAATAAACTCTATCATTTCCATGAGATAGGATTTTATGTCAGCTTCCTCATATTCAGTTGCGTTGGTGTATTCAGGGCTTGCCGTGGTGGGAGAACTGGGTTCTGATGATGGCCACATATATTAGCTTCTGTTGTTTGTGGTTTTGTGTTTGCCTCTTGCCATCTGGCTATCCATAGTGTTTGCTCTTCTGGGTGACTCTGTCTGGAATCTGCTTCTTTTTTCCCTGGGTTGCTTCAGGTCTCCTGGTACACACATGACCCTGGCTGTAGCTGACGTCCTGTGGGGCCTTCCAACTGGAAGATCTTCAGAGGGGCAGAGAAGCTTCTAATTTGTTTCTCTGGCTGCAGTAGATCTTCTGGTAGGCCTTCAGACTATTGAGTTTTAAGAGGAGCTGTCACACTGTTTTCCTGTGAGAAGTTCTTCTCTGAGGGGCATGGGTGGGTCAATAGACTCTGGTTTCTGTTTCCTTGTATGCAGCCACACTTCAAGGGGGATTTCAGTCTTTTGGGTCAGTTGCCCTACATGCCTCAGAGCCCCTGGGAGACTGTGGGTCAGTTGCCCTGTGTACAGAGGAACTCCTGGGATGACTTCAAGCTGTGGTGTCCTGGGTACAGTGGATCTCCTGGGATGACTCAGGATGTGGTATCAAATGTTTTGAATACAGTGGTTCTTCTGTTATGCTTCAGGATATGACTTCAAATGGTCTGAGTGTAGCTGGTCCTCTAGTATGTCTGAGGATATACCCTTTTCCAGCGAGCAGACTTGCTAGCATTCTGTGCCAGCAGAAAGGAACAGGCAGAAGAGGGTTGGTATTTGGCAGGTGGAGTTTGGGGGAGGTGGTTCGTCCCTAAGTGCAGTGCCCCCCAGCAGCTGTTATGGGACTTGATGGAGGGGGTGGTTACCAAATGCTGAGTGCATCCAGTCCTCTGGTATGTCTGAGTATACAGCCTCTTCTAGGGAATAGACTAGCTAACAGTCTATCCCAGCAGAAAGGACCAGGCAGAGGGGATTAAAAAATCATTAGATCCTACTACAAAAGCCTATATTCAACAAAACTGGAAAAATCTGGATGAAATGGACAATTTTCTAGATAAATACCACATACCAAAATTACATCAGTATCAGATAACCATTTAAACAGTCCCATAACTGCTAAAGAAATAGAAGCAATGATTAAAAGTCTCCCAACCGAAAAAAGCTCAGGTCAAGATGGGTTTAGTGCAGAATTCTATTTGACCCTCATAGAAGGCCTAATACCAATATTGTCCAAACTTTTCCACAAAATAGAAACAGGAGGAACACTACCCAATTCCTTTTATGAAGCCACAATTATGCTTATACCTAAACCACACAAAGACCCAACAAAGAAAGAGGACTTCAGACCAATTTCCCTTATGAATATTGATGCAAAAATACTAAACAAAATTCTTGTAAACTGAATCCAAGAACACATCAAACTTATCATCCATCATGATCAAGTATACTTCATCTCAGGGATGCAGGGATGGTTCAATATATGGAAATTCATCATTGTAATCCACTATGCTCATAGCAGCCTTATTTATAATTAATTGCCAGAAGTTGGAGAGAACCTAGATGTCCTTCAAAAGAGGAATGGATACAGAAAATATGGTACATTTACACAATGGAGTACTACTCCATTTAATTGTATTAAAAACAATGATTTTAAGAAATTATGAGGCAAATAAATGGAATTAGGAAGTATCATCCTGAGCAAAGTAACCCAATCTCTCTCTCCCTCTCTCTCTCTCTCTCTCTCTCTCTCTCACACACACACACACACACACACACACACACACACACACACACACACACACACACAATATGCACTCACTGCTATGTGGATATTAGACCAAAAGCTCAGATTACCCAAGATACAATCCGCAGACCAAATGAAGTTCAAGAAGAAAGATAACTAAAATGTGGATGCTTCAGTTCTTCTTAGAAGAGGGAACAAAAATATTCATAGGAGGAGATACAGAAACAAAGTTTGGAGCAGAGACTGAAGGAATGCCATTCAAAAGCTGCCCCACCTGGGGATGAAGCCCATAAACATACAGCCACCAAACCCAGACAACATCACTGATGCCAAGAAGTGCATGCTGACAGGAGTCTGATATAGCTGTCTCCCGAGAGGCTCTGCCAGAGCATAACAAATACTGAGGCAAATGCTTGTAGCCAACCATTTAACTGAGAACTGGGTCCCCATTGGAGGAGTTAAAAGAAAAGATTGAAGGAGATGAAGGAATTTGCAACCCATAAGAACAACAATAACAACCAACCAGAGTTCCCAGGGACTAAACCACCATCTAAAGGGTACACATGGACAGACCCATGGCTCCAGCTGCATATTTAGCAGAGGGTGGCCATATTGGCCACCAATGGGAGGAGAGGCCTTTGGTACTACCAAGGCTGGACCCCAGCCCAGTGCAGGGGAATATCAGGGCAGGGAGATAAGAAGGGGTATGTGGATTGGGGGAACACCCTCATGGAAGAAGGGGGAGGGGTGATGGGATAGGTGGATTATGGCTGGAAAACCGGGAAAGGGGATAACATTTGAAATGTAAATTTAAAAAATCCAATTAAAATGTTAAAAAAAGAATTCCTAAAGTTATACCATTAATTATTAAGCTCTTTTATAGTGGGATGCTACTAGGTCCTTTTCTGATAGTCAAAACTGCAATGAGATTTCTGTCCATTTCCCTTGTTTCCCCAGTTAACTGCTCTTAGATAGTACCCAGACTTTCTCCTACTCAGATTACATTGCAAGAGGTTGTAAAACAATTAACCAAAGGTCATAAAAGGGGAACCAACAATTTAATATAGGTGCTAGGACAGAATATAAAATACTGACTGGATTTATCTATACAAAACTTCACTAATAACTTAGTTATGATTCTTAACTTCCAGTGAACCAGTGGGGATATGACAGTGACGGATGTTTAGCCAGATAATTACTCCTAATGGATATGCATGTAAATATTTTCTGTTGTAAACTTCTTTTTCAATTTATGATTTGATATTTTGTGTGGACTTGTGATGCAGTTTTTAACATGTGATCGGGTATTCTGAAAGATGTTTTAAGTGCTATGGACAAAGAGAACAGGAAGAACTGAGCCGAGAAGAACTGCTCTGAGAGGGAACTGAGCTAAGGAGAAATTTTTAGACACAACACTTTTTAGACAGAACTGAACTCAAGAAGAACTCAGAAGTATAGCCACAGAATTGGGGAAAAATGCATTGAGAGTAAGAGCATTATTGTGACACCAGAGCAGGAGGAGAGAGCAAGATTAGGAGAATGAAGAGTGGAATATCTTAGAAACTATAGGTAACATTAAATACTAAGAGAGCAATGTGCTGAATGCAGAGGGAAAGAGGAAAAAACAAGAAGCTGCACAGAGCAGAAGGACCATGCAGGCTTCTCCTTACCATAGTGCAGAACAGGTCCTTTCTTAATAACAAGGAAGATTTGTCTTATTAAAAAGGAACAAAGCCTTTTTTTTTACAAACTTGGGTTTAATTCATTTAGCCTAGAAAGGTAGAAATTTTTTCTTTCTCTAAGGAATAAAGATTGAAGCTCATTTTTCATCCAGAATGAGTGAGTTTATTCTGCACAACTGTTTGGTCTTTTGCTCCACAGATATATGTAAGTATGGATCTCTCTCTCTCTCTCTCTCTCTCTCTCTCTCTCTCTCTCTCTCTCTCTCTGTATGTGTGTGTTTGTGTGTGTGTGTGCATGTTCTCACGCGTGCATATTTAATTGTGAAGGTATGTGTGTGTGTGTGTATGTGTGTGTGTATTTGTGAGAATGCATCCAAGCGCAACCCAACTGATTGAATGGAAATGTATAAATGCACATGCATGAATCTGTATTTAAGTTATGTGAGTTTATGCATATTTGCTTATGTGAAAAGTTTTCCTTCTATGAGCATGATTTTCTTTTCCTGGTTCAATAGAAATTTATTTCTCCAAACTTCACCTTAGCCCTACAAGCAAGAGGCATCTGGACAAAAGGGAAAAGGCTTTAACCATTAACCCTTTACTTAACCTGCTGTTTTAGGATGAAATGCTAAGTGCCAGAGACTGCAGTTTCTGGCCTCAGAGGAACACATAAGGCAGGTCAGCTACAGTATAAGTACACTTTTTATTATTATATAGCAACCCTAAATATTTTATAAGACAAAGTCTCATTCTGTACCGATGCTCTTCCCCCTCTGCTGCCTCAAAAGGAATGGACAAGAAAGAAGACCGCACCCGAGGTAGTCCCTGGCAGGGTAAGAAACTTAACAGCAACAAAATAATTGAATTTGACATTTAGACAACCATCTCAAAAGGAAGTGAACTGTGATGACAATTGTATCCTGTTGACAGTTCATCTACTGAAGAAAACTCCAGGATGTTAGTGACACCAGGACTTGTGATGTCTGCAAAAAGTGCTGCAAAAAAAGAGTGAATCCAAACCAGTAAAGAGCCTATATGTACTGTAGGCAACAGAGATTAAGAATCTTTCACTTCTTTTGCTATCATGAAATATCCTAACAAAAAGTAGCAAGGTAAAATTTGGTTTATTTCCACTGGAATTCTAGGTTATAGTTCTCCATTGTGGAAAGTCAAGAACTCAAATAGCTAGTCAAATCACACCCATAGTCAAGAGCATAGAGAAATAATACATGCATGCTTGTTTTTACTTGTGTTCTGCTCATTTAAAGACTTTCTACCTAGGGATTGGTGCTACCCACAGTAGCCTGGGTCTTTGCAGATCAATTAGCTCAGGATAACCTCCCGCAGACATCTCCATAGGTCAACTCAATATAGGCAATATCTCATTGAGACTTTCTTCATATGTGATTCTAACTTATGTCGTGTTGGTAACTAAAGCTAACTATCATGCTTTACCCCTTGACAACATGGCACACAGATAATTACTTTTAGCCTCTAGCTTCTATTCATTGGTCTCAGTGTTTTTTCCCCACAATATAAAATATAGTCCAAGTTTAATGATCCAAATTATCTCTAAAATTCCAAAATCTCTTAACTGTGAGCTCCTATAAAATTAAAAACATTTATTTTTACATCAAATATTTTTTCTTTTTGTACTTCCCATGTCATTAATTTGGTATTTGTCCATAATAATAGTGTTCACTTCTCTAAATGTAACCAGTAGCTTTTGTAGGAAAGTATTTTTTCATTAGATAAGATGTATGTTGTCATTTGTCAGGGGAGCTCTGGGTCTGGTGAGAGGGATTTCAAAGAAATGTGATGGTTTTCTTTTTAATATCAGCAGTTGTCTGTGAGTACCTTAGTAGTATAGACTGTAGCAGCTCATGAAAGTGTTTGTACATCAAATATTCTTAACTTATACAGTAGCATGCAATATTTTTACTCCAAAACGGATGAACAGGTTATAGCAATGAAGTAATCACACCAAAGCAAAACCAAAATCCAGCTGAAATAATATGAAATCTTGCAGCTCCAATGTATTTGGGACTCATAATGTAATATTTGATTACAAAGGGCTTCATCTGCCACTTGTACCACATTCAATTTCTCCCTTAGACTTTCTGCTCCACAACTGAAGCTAGTCTTGGTGGACATCTCGTAGTTCTGGAATTCCCAATGTCATGAGGTCACTATTGTAATTGAGACTTCATCTTTGCAGCTTAATTCAATGACCTCTTAGAGTCCCTCTGCAGGAACTCTGATCCTGCCACACTGTAGTAAGCCTCATTGACTTTCCATGACCCCCTCCAATCTTGCATTTTTTATGCCTTCAAATCCAGTACCATAGGGATAACATTTAGGACAACTTAAGATGTATCCCAGTTCTCTTGGATCACAGTATCATATATCAGGTTCTGTGTGTAAACCCCAAGGAAACACTTTCCTAGACATTTGCTTTAAAGGATAGGGAACCCATTCCTTTGAATGAATTAGGATGCCCACAAGATGGTACCTTCAATGGGTGAGGTCTTGCTCACAGGTTGTCCTTTCTATTGCTCCAGTGTAACACTTTTCATATTCCAGCTGGTCTCAGATATTCACAAGAGAGTCTTGATTTGAGAGCATGCCTCCTGACCGATGAGAGTCTTCTCTCAAATTAAAGATTTGAGTTCAGGCAAAGCTTGGTGCTTCTTGGAGTTCACTCTTTCCTTCCATTCCCCTTCTTCCCCATTCTCTGACTCTCTTTCCTACAAAATGCTTATGAAATTTTCCTATAATCCATGCTAAGGATAAATGGGTCTACAGAGTTTCTCTCAAAGATTTTCAGGACAGAAAGAGAAAATGTGAATTGGGAGTTAACCGGTGATTTTGACTTCATCTGTCAGGAGTGGGGCCCCTACAATGCTTTATCATCACAGATATAGATTCATCCATCAGTGATCATGTGACAGGTTGGTGGCATCAATTTGGCACAGGGCTATAATATAATATCTCTAGGAAATCCCATGATGTTTATTCTCTAATGACTGTGATAGAGTTCTGCTAGATGCATCACTGAACATTGCCATTGAAGGAAGAAAACAGACATGGTGAGAACCTACGCACACAGGAGGCTCTCAACTGTGTCTCATGTCTCACCCTTATGGCCTTATGAAATGAGGTACTCAGCAAGGCCCTTTGCTGATGTCAGAGGTCATCCTTGGCTTGTCCTACTTATGATGTTATTGTCACATATATTTTTTCTATTTTTTCTATTTTTTTATTTTTTATAGGTTTTGTTTTTGTTTTCTGTTTTTCCATTCTACTTGTTTTCTTTTTTTCTTTTTTCTTTTTTTCAGAGCTGGGGACCGAACCCAGGGCCTTGCGCTTGCTAGGTAAGCGCTCTACCACTGAGCTAAATCCCCAACCCCATTCTGCTTGTTTTCAATCTGCTTGTTTACTTGTTTCTTTAGGGTTTCTCATTTACCATACTAAAGCATTTAATTATTTAACTACTGACTTCAATTTTGAGATCTCTTTATGCCCTTTATGAAACTGACTGTAGAACTCATAGCCTTATGAGAACAAGGAAAAGATAAAGCTTTCTTATCAAATAGCATAATGCATCCATGAAATCCATCTTCTAAATGGCACCAAGTCACAGGAACCCCCTGGTCTTCCAATCGTTTCTTGTAGAGTATAGAGTCATCACGGAGGACATCATATTCATTGCTCACCAGGAGGGTTTCAGGAAGCTGAGCAATGGTCTTGTCATCTGCCAGTAGAGGTGACACTTCTAAATTGAAAATATGATTAATTTCTAAATAAGCGGCCTCATTAAAAGGCCCAGGAGACTCAGGTTGTGGGCCTTGGCTCTTGAATCTTTGGGGGATGTTGTCAGAGCTGAGCCATTTCTTATACTTTTTCCAGTTGTCTGGAGGTATAAAAGTACCTTTCAACATGTCATCCATCCAGGACAGGTCAATGGCCAAATACTTACATACACAAGTCACCAAAAATTTCCTAGATAGAAATGGGGCATTTGGATACTGCTGGTAAGATGGCAACTGGAAATTGATCCCCTGAATGACTGGATTAATCAGGACTTGAGCCCGAAACTTCGGAAGATCTTTTCTGTCCAATAATGCCTGGGCAATAATAGCTGCAGCCCCAGCTCCAATGCTTTCTCCACTAATCACCACCTGTTCAGGGTCTATCCCATAAGTTTTCAGTTCTTTCAAGAAGTGGATGGTGGCATTCAGGCAATCCTGGTAAACAATAGGGTGATGATGGTCAGGAAGCTTACGGTACCTAAGGAGGAAAACAACAACAACAAAACAAGAAAAACATAGTATACTAGTACAGACAGGATGTTTAATGAAGGTTATTCAAATAGTGATCTCTATGCCAAGAGAAGACAGAGCCTGATTAAATTCTAAGAATGACCCAAGCAAATCTAGATGATATCCTGATTAGTTTTAATCTAATAGAGTCTATAGTTATCTGAGAGGAGAGATTCAAATGAATAATTTCCTAGTTCAAATAAGCCTGTGGGCATATCTGTGCGTGGGATGGTTACCTCGATTATTAATTGGTGCAGGAGGGTCAATACCACCATAGACAGCACCATTCCCTAGGCATGTGGCCCTTAGCTATTATTCATGAGCTTATAAGGCAGCAAGCAAGAAACATCCTCCCTGGTTCCTGTCATATTTGGTTGTGAAGTGAGTTCCTTGGTTAGAGATAATGTTTTGTGTATTAGTAAGCAGGTCTGTCTTCAAATTCCTCAACATTCCTTAATAGTGGACTGTGACTCAGAGTTATAAACTGAAATGAACTTTTCCTCTACTGCTTTTGGTCAGGAGATTTTATCACATCAACAGAAGGAAAAAACATAGATGAAGAGTTGCTCTATTGTTTTATACATGACTTTGAAGAACCTATCCAAAGTCAGAGTGGCAGAGATTCTGCATTCAAATCTATATGGAATAAAGAGCTCTATAGAAGATAGTGCCAAGTTGAAAGCTAATTACACTGAAATTGGGAAAGCAAACAATGACAGGGATGAGGCAAAGGCTTGTCTTACTACCTGTCAGTCAAGGTTGGAAGGAAAAGATTTAAGATAGAATGAAGTTGGTTCCCCTGGACATAACAGGGAAGAGGTGAGATAATAAGAGGACAGTGCAGAACAGCAGGAAAGGAAGAGTGAGTGAATGCCTGCTTGTGTTTCAGTCTTTCTCATATAGTCTTTCCAGGCACTACTCAGGGAAGTTCTTTGGCATCTCAGAATCTCTTCTTTGGCTAGTCAAAATCAGCCACTGCCTCACAATACTCAACCCTACAGGCTGGATCTTTGAAGTTCCCCACAAAATATCACTATGGTTAGTCAAGAAGTCTGTTGCATGCATCTAATTTGCAAAAAGAAAACAGTTCAATGGTGTACAGAGGCCAAGGGAGGTGTGTATATTTCTATGCTCTGCATGCAAGAGATCTTTAGAGTCTGCAAGACCTTTCGAGATTTGGTTTACAAGAATGAAAGCTCACATACCATAACATTCATGTAAGAGGAGGTCCCTGGAGATTCTAAAGGTGATGCCTTTCTCCTGCCATCACAGAGAACCATACATGCTGAATATGATGGCTAATCATGATTATCCATTTGATAACATCTGAACTCACAAAAATCCAAGCAACATGTGTGAGTTCAAGCATGATTTTGATTGGATCAGTTGAGTTTGGAAGACCCACATTAAATCTGGGCCACATCTTGTAGCAGGCATCCCACATAAAAGGATACAGGACAAGTGACTTTTGCATTTTACCTACTTTCCCTCAGTCTTGTTGACAAGCATATTGACCCTATTCCTAAGGTATTCCTTAGTGGTATTAGAACCTATATTGGAATTCAAACATAGAGTTGAAGACCAGGAGCTCTCTAGTAATCCTTTGACACTTGAGCACCAGATTGGGGCTGTGGGGATATCCAATCTTACAGACAGAACAACTATTGAATGCTCCATAGAGCTGGATCATAGCTTGCAAGGTACTCTAATAAATCTCCTTTTTCAATATGTATTCTATAAGTTCTGTTGCTCTAGAAAATCTTGAATAATAGATATAGTATCTTTCTCCAGTCACAACATCTCACTATCTACCCAGCCTGAGGGATGTCTAGGTGTGAGAGAGCCACTGTGGAGGCAATCTAACAGGTGAGCTTTGACTTTCCCATTGCTTTCATTCTAGACTTTACTATGTTCTATTTACTCATGTTTGCTTAGGACAAGAGATGGGGCTGTAGTAAGCAGCCCCTTCTGTCCTCCATTCACTTAAAAGAACTCTTTGTTTCCAGAAGATTAGAGTTGTATCTTAAATCACTCTCCACCTTGCTCCCTGTGTTTGGCATTTGGATCAGTGAGTTTTTAATGGTACACTCTTACTCAAATAATAACTCTGACTTTGATCTAGGCCATCTTTCACTACTCCATCATCCTCCTCGTGCCAATAGCAGTGGGCTTCATGTGGTGCTTTGGATGAGGACTACTTCTCATAGGCTCAGATATTTAAATATTTGATTTCTAGTTGGTGGCACTGTTTAGCAAGGTTGTGAATCATTTGTGAGATGGAGCCTTGCTGGAAGAATGATGTCACTAGTAGTGAAACTTGCGTGTATATAGCCTTGTCCCATTTCCTATTCACTCTTTGTTTTCTGTTTATGATTGAGGGTATGTGCTCTCTACTTGCTACTTCTACTGCCGTTTCTGATGCTAGCTGCTATGCCTCCTAGTCATGATGGACTCATCCTCGTAAAACCATGAACTGAAATAAAATAGGTTTTCCTTAAGTTTCCTTTGGTTGTGGTGTTTTATAATACCAATGGAAAAGTAAGTAAGATACCCTGATTCTGGATCCATCGTTTATTTTCTTCTGGCATCAATTTAATGGGTCTCTAAGTATTCTGTTGATTTTCATTATTTTAAATTACAATAAAGAAGGTATTGGGTTTGGTATAAGTTGTTGAAAAGTTTTATTTATTTTTATTCATTTTACCACAGTTCATCCATGTACCTGATGAAGCTAATGTCTATTATAGGTTACTTACCCCACTGATAGTAGTACTGAATCTGTCTCTGAGGCCAGGTAACTGCATAAGTTGTGGTAACAATCTGTAAGGCAAGAACAGGTCACATGCATCTCATGAGGAGGATCTAGAACTTCTACCACAATCCTAGGACAGAAGCTTCTGCTATGGGTAAGAAGGTGACATCCTCTCTGTGTTCTGATTCTTGTCACCTCTGAAGTAACTCTGGCCAGATCTACTTGGTAAAGCCAGTCATCATTCTCAATGTCAATGTCAGGGTACAAAGGGACTTATTGGCTCACCTTTTGTGTTATTGTACTTTATAGTAAGGAAACAGAGGTCTGGGAAGCTTGGGGGGTCTGAAATGGATGAAGCAAAGACTGTGGGTTTGGAATGACTTTCTGAAAATATAAATAATTGTATATATTTCATATTAAATAAAAAATATACAAGGGCTGGATGGGTCATTTCAGTTAGGGGGACATTGCACCTGAAGTTCCAGAAAGTGAAACCTCTACAATGACTAGGTTGCATATCCAGGTACAGGGCCAGGTACAGAACCTGAAACATGCATCTTCGACTCAGCTGTGTCCAGTCCTGATGGTTGCGCACAGAGATACTTGGTAGTTTGTGCACATGTTTGGAACCAGGATTTATGAATGTTACCGAGTAATGTAGGAATAGCAGGCAACTGGGACCTTCAATGGTGTGGTAAGAAGTGAAAACAGGTGCTGAGGCCAATGCACTGAGTCTCAACTGAGGCAGGATGGTAGCTCCTCTAGTCAAGGTTCTTAACAATCATGCTGCAACCTTGCTGTATATTAGCATCATTCATGCTTTCTTAATACAGATGTCTGGGACAAAGAATGAATTGGATTATAGGAGGCAACTTGGGAGTGGGTGTGACACTAATGGCCACACAACATGGACTCCCTCTTAACCACAACTTTGGCCTTTCCATCTGTTCTCCGTCCCTTCACTGTGTCCCACCCACATCCTGCCTTACCTTAAGAGCCTCAAGTTGTTCCAGTCTCAGAGTTTTGTACTTGTCCCTCATTCTATTTGGAGTGACTAGTATAGAGTTGAGATGGTGATGTACCTCTTTGGACACTGAACCAAAAAGGCACCAAGACTTCAACAACTCATATAAGTAGCATTTCTGTGGGTGTTTCACACTACTGAAGAGCTTGGCAATCTAGGCTTCCAAGGGTTTCTGAGATTGAAAAATGCTCCTGGACAGGGATGGAACCTATACCTGGGTTCTGATCATAGTTAATTTGTGAGCATCATAGCAGCACCTTCAGATGTAAAATAGCCATGGATATTTCTACCATCAGGTGGCAGCAATGAACCCCTATCTCATCCTGTTCTACCTAAGGACAGCCATCTGTCCTTGTCTACATCTGTACTTCCTGCTCATTCAACCATTTATTCCTTTGTAAGTTTATCCTTTCATTCAACCATCAACAGATAATTATATCCATGTGTTTATTCAGTCAGTCAAAAAACTACAAACAATAAGGCCAAGCACTGGGGATCCAGCAACTCACAGCACACGGGTCTTCTCTCCCTCTTAGCATTCCTGTTCTGACGAGGGGCAAAAGACAGCAAAAAGGAAACACAGGGATTGATGAACCAAAGCAAGCTCAGATGGTGACAAATACCATACATATATTCAACAAGAAATATGTCATAAATGGAGTCAGAGTGTGGGAGTTTAACCTCAGAATGGCAGAAAATGTCTATAGGTAGATGTTGGAGGAGGTTGCTCTAGAAAGGCCATTTGTGAAAAGGTCCAAGATCAAGTGGGTATTCACCTATTCCAAGCAAGTCATGGGGGTAGGCATGTTTTGAGAATATAGTAGCATGCACAGAAGACCAAGAGTTTTGAGCTCAGTATGTCTAGTGTGCATAATAACAGAGTCTATGCTGCAGTATAGCAAGAGCAGAACAGGAAAATATTAAAGGGCCAAAGAATAGGGTAGACTACCTATTCTGAGGCATGTTTTAAGCCCCTCATTGTTCAGAAAGAGGAACAGCCTACAAATTAAGAAATTGAGAAGAGGGTGGCCATCACAATGCTCAGCTGAAGGGGCTGGATAGTTACAGATTGGTGATTACACTACGATGGTCTTGCAGACCTGATGGATACATGATTTTAGGATCTTGGATGAGCCAGTGTCTTTGAGAATAAATGGAAGAGAAGAATCATACCAAGTACTTGGTTGCTTGTGACACTGTGTCCTGGACTAAGACTTATTATGGAAAACATTTCCATAGACATGTCGTGTCAACCTTATTGATTGACAAAACCTGCAGTCTCAATTTGGGGCCCCCAGAAGGATTTCTGACTGCTGCTTTTTTTGGCTCCCTGCTAATAATTCCCAATGGGAATATAGATGTAGTTAGGTATGTCATGAGACACTCCCCTTCTTCTTATGCCTCAGAGATGCTTCTTACCCAGGCCACCAAACATACAACCTCCTCCATGGTAGAAGATGATGCCTCTCCGGGGGCCAGAGGAGGTTGTCTTGGGTTGAAACAACCTCACAGGGATTGTACCAAAATGCAAGTTCTTCACCAACACACCAAAGTTATTTTTTGACACCAAGAGGTCTTGCAAAAAGCAAAAAAACCGGGGCATGGAACAAAGTTTCATCTTCTCCAGTACATTCCCCTGTGGGAGAGAAAGAATTAAAGACCAGTTGACTACCTTCCAAATCCACTTTACAGCTATTGCCCAGTGTTTTGTGTAACTCAACTTAGGGCTTTACCAAAACTCCTAATTGGGTAGAATGGTTTCTTGTAAGCAAGTGAGTGCCTAGTTGTGAAGCTTTAAATAAAAATGAAGGACATGATGAAGTAGGAGAGAAAAGCTATTCCTCCTTGCCATCAGGATTTCCCAGTGGCCTTTGCAACAAACACTAATTGCCCCAGATTTTTTGTTCTATGCTAGTTCTCATCTCCTCTCTTCCATTTGATACCTCATTTCCTACGTACATAGGTGCCTTTTTACATTGCTTTACCAGTTCCTTAAAAATACATCATGAGAACTGGTGGTCATGGCACATACTTTTAATCCAAGCACTTGAGAGGCTGAGACAAGCAGATCTCTGTGATTTTGAGACAAATCTGGCCTACATAGCGAGTTTCAGTACAGCTGGAGCTAGCCAGTAAGACCCTGTCTTAAAGAAATAAAGAACCAAACCAAACACAAACATACAAGCAAAAATGGGAGGAAAGCCACTGTTTCTAATCCCATGCTCATGTAATGACTCACATCATGCCCTCTACTACACACAGTCCAAAATAAAAGTGAATGCTGGGCCAAAGCCTACCACAGACTTGAAATTCCTTTCAGGTTTGTGATCCATGCCTACTTCAACATCTGCCCCAATCTATGAATCCTGAACTACGTGACTCTGTGGCTTTTTCTCATAGTTCCCTTATGCACAAAGCAGGACTGATTTCCATGCACTTTAGAGCTTTCTGGATGCCATAAAGTGGGTGGGTTATGAAAATGACCTAACAATGAAATTTGCCAATGGTGACACTCTCTTCCATGGTACCCTAAGTATAAAACATATACTTCTTAGAAATTGTGGGGTACTCTGTAAGTATGAGCGACAGGGATACAATCAACTGGTAAGCCTAAAGTCAAGACACTTTAGATTTTTGAGACCTCAAAGGGTAAGTCTAGAACCTAGTAGCCACAAATGTCTCACAACAGGTCAGCCTTGGAACATAACCTTTGTATCATCTGATACGAAAACTGGATTGGTGAGTTTGGCTTTTTAATCCTAATAGACTGATGGACACCAGGACATGCCATAGTGGTGAACTCCACCTGAAAGATAAGATGTGTGTAGGCTTGATTGTTATGTGGCTTCTTATCTTATTGGGGTAAGCACCAACGACCTCAGAACATCTTTAGAAGTTTATACAGGCCATAGCCACATTCCCTGATGCCATTCTCTTCCATTCACCTCCTCTATTCTTCTACCACACTGCTACATGATGATCCTCCAAAGTCAAGGCCCTTGGATCTCAGCCTCGTTTTCTTTTAGTTGCTAGCTCAGGTGTCACCACTCAGCAAGAAGTGTCTTCTGCCTTTCTCTAGCAGGAATTATGGTCTCTTTCAGCCTTTTCTTTCTCATAGTCAGGGATATTTATGAGTATGTTTCACTTGCTACTAAAGGGAAGCTACGAGTGATGTTTGTCTTATGCATTCACCTCCATGATCTTAGAGCCTTGTTGGCACATGTCCAGAGGATACATTCAAACCCCACTATGCTAAAATGTATGAACACAGTGAACAGAGAGAGAGACTAAGTGTGTCATAGGGGATAAATACAGCCCAGCAACTGGCTTCATGCATGAAGCTTTTTGGGTTTGCTAGGATATAAGAAAGGAGTTGTTTTTCATCTTTTTTTGGAATATACTGAAGATGGAAGGTTCTAAGAGACTTTTCCCAAAGTGGGCTGGCAAGGACAAGGTCTGTCTCCCCATGCTCATCTCCAAGTCCTCCCCCAACTTTGTAACTATACTTTCCACTAAGCTTGGCACTACACAGAGGCCCAACCTATGCTTACTGAATTAAAGACTAATAGAGTGACTAAACACTGAGGTAGTACCTAGGCTTCCAAAATGAACAGCCATAAACCCAAAGATGATCTTCAAACAACTAAGAAAATCTACTGTAAACAACTTTTTCCTGCTGAGAGTATTAAGTGGCAATGACACTCTACAGGGGACCACAGTATTTAAGAAGTCCTTATCACAGTGTCTGTCATCATCACTGACTGGTATCTATTATCAGGTGCTCTTAAATTATTTGGATTTGCCAACTTTGTCCCAGCACTGAGATTCTCTACCCTCGACAGGACTGAGTCATTGAACAAAACAAAACAAAACAAAAACCAAAACTTACCAATGCTATTGTCAACTGGAAGAAGTAGTGTAGAATGTGAAATTTCACTCGTTGGCGGATGGGAGGAGGAACACGTACAGTGAAGATCTCTTTTATGAGAACCCATACACTGACCCCCAGAACCAGGAAGATTGCAGTGGTGAAGAGTATTATCACCAAGATCATGATGGTCTTATTCCTTTAGAATATGCTGAAGAATACCTATCTCCCAGAAAGAGTGTATAGAACTCTCTCCTCCACAGACCCAGGTGCCTTATAACACACAGGGTGACTTCTGAGCCTGTTCCTTCCCACTACAGGCAGCTATGACATTCTGGGAACATCTTCTTGTGATACTCAAGGGATTGCATCAGATCCCCACCTGGAGAAGATCCCTGGCACCTTGTCCCCAGGGCAGGTTGGACTTTATCATAGGATCTGGAGCATCACCAGCTGGTTAGAAGTATGACACAGTGAGGAAGCACTTGCTAGGGACTGATGTTGGAGTATGGTTACATTTATGATCGATTTGGGAAACTTGTGGAAGTCATGTCAAGTGCCCTCTGGGTCTTCCTTCTCTCCAGAGTCTTAAGAGATGGCCTTGTGTGTCAAGTAACATTTGAGGAAAGCCACAGAGTATATAGAAAAGTTACCCACATACTGTTCTCTCTTCTTACTAGCCTGATATCCCTGGTATCAGAAATCAGCTTCACAATTGCTCCTTGTCTTAGCCCCATCTTATTTTCTTGTGTCTCATGTACCAACATCTATGGCATAGCTGATGATAGGGATTAGCTAATTTAGAGACCAAAAAACCCCTCACCTATGAACACATTTTTTTCTATATAAACCAGAACATGTAGGATAAACACCATCTCCTTTTATTATTTATTATTTATTATTTATTGTTCTCAGTGACAAGCAAGTATGGTGATTTTCCAAAATAGCTGAGAGACTAGAGAGTATACTGCAATCTATAAAAATACCATGTATAAGACAGAGCCATAAATATTAAAACAGAGACTGAAGGAACACCCATTCAGAGCCTGCCCCACATGTGGCCCATACATATACAGCCACCCAATTAGATAAGATGGATGAAGCAAAGAAGTGCAGACCGACAGGAGCCGGATGTAGATCGCTCCTGAGAGACACAGCCAGAATACAGCAAATACAGAGGCGAATACCAGCAGCAAAACACTGAACTGAGAATAGGACCCCCGTTGAAGGAATCAGAGAAAGAACTGGAAGAGCTTGAAGGGGTTCGAGACCCCATATGTACAACAATGCCAAGCAACCAGAGCTTCCAGGGACTAAGCCACTACCTAAAGACTATACATGGACTGACCCTGGACTCTGACCCCATAGGTAGCAATGAATATCCTAGTAAGAGCACCAGTGGAAGGGGAAGCCCTGGGTCCTGCTAAGACTGAACCCCCAGTGAACTAGACTGGTGGGGGGAGGGCTGCAATGGGGGGAGGGTTGGGAGGGGAACAACCATAAGGAAGGGGAGGGGAGAGGGGGATGTTTGCCCGGATACCAGGAAAGGGAATAACACTCGAAATGTATATAAGAAATACTCAAGTTAATAAAAAAAATTTAAAAAAAAAGACAGAGCCATAAGTAGGATGTGGGAACTATTCTATAGCCTTGCTGTGAGCAGTAAGGCATACAACTGAGACTGAACTGTTCACCCAGAAAGAATTTATCATGCCATGAAAGGGAAGAATTGCAACAAGAAAGAGACATGTGGACATTCTCCCCAGTTCAATATTGGAAAAATCAATAATACAATATGAAGACAGAGACCTTATAACAGCTAAGTACAGGGAAGTGTGATCATGAGGAACACTTCACATCTAAGCTGCTTGAATTGAAGTGTCAGATGTAGGAGGAAAGAGCCTCTCCTGGGCTGCTTTGTGAGTATATGGTTCATGGGGGCTTGTGGGATCAGTCTTTGTGCCATGGAAACAGAAATACTGGGTAATATAATTATCCATTTCTTCTTGAGACAAAGGATGCATGATCTGAGAAAATACAAAGGGATCAGCCTCTGATAGATGGTCTCATAGGATCCATTAGAGACACTTGATTATTACTGGCTGAGATCCCCCATGAATGTCAAGGACTGGGGGACCACAAAGATGAATAGGTATTATTGGAGAAACTGTGTATAAGAGTGGTGGTGTTCCATACTCAGTCCACCAGATGAGATGGGATAGTTTTCAGGAGACAGCAAGAAAGAAATTGGTTAGGGAAGTATCCTGGAGTTAATAATGGCCACCTTCTGTTTTTAAAAAAAAGTGAGTGTGGATGGCTAGCAAGATGGCTCCATGGGTAAGTGTGATTGGTGTCAATTCTTATTAGCTGAGTTTGATTTCTAAAACATATATTATGGAAGGAGAGAACCAAGTCCAAAAAGTTATCCTCTAGTCTATTCACATGTGATATAGCATATGCATGCTTGCATAAATACACATAACACACAAAACACACATGCACATATACAATTTACTCTCATTCTCTCTGTGTGTATGTGTTTTTGTGTAAATTTAGTGGTCTCTCTAATTAACTAATTGTAGAGAGGTGATTTGTTGAAGAATGTGAATGTACATGGTTAGGAAAAAGACATTCGTGGGAACCAAGGGACTGTTGTTTGAAAATTTTAATGCTGGGAATGAGTTATCACCCAAAACTTGTTGATCTGCAAGATCATTAAATCTATACACACACACAGGCACACACACACACACACACACACACACACACACACACATACATCTATGGATGTCATAATCCCCGGTGGTGAAATAACTACTGTTGTTTCATAAAATAAGTGTGATGTGCTCCTTAAATTGCTTTCTATAAATTTATATTTATATCTACAATAGAATATTGCCTATGTCAGTTTCAGTCATAGAAGAATATTTTGTTTGTTCACAATGAGGGATTGTTACTGTAAATATGTATATGTGGTTCCTAAGAATGATAAACTATTGGTGTGTAATAGTGGATCAATACTCAGTCATACATTGTTGTGGTAAATTCTCCAACCCATACAAGCCCAAGAAATGAAAACACAACTCAAATAATATGAATCCAAACTTCCTGCCTAGATTGGGCAGATCTACCACTACACTATTCTATTCCTTAGCAATGAGCATCAAATTTCAAACAGCTCCAGGGCAACCCACAAGCCACAGAAATCAAATGTAATGAGATATTCATGTTACTCCCTCTATCACTTAAGTAACATCAAAGAAAGAGAGAAAAGGTGGAGTGCTGTGTGGTAATTTCCTCTTAATTGGGATGTTCCCTAGAAAAGAAAGGCAAGAAGCTCATACAACATCACAGACTCAGAAAGTTAGCACATTTGCAAGGTTCTTCTCAAAGGTCATATAAGCAGTAGCAATGGGTAGAAGAGCAGGTGCAGAAGTGTACTGAGATTTCTGGGTTATGGCTTTCATGAGTCATCCATCACTCAAGCAAAGGTGAATTCCCAATAATGGAACTGCCTTTGAGTCACCCATGCTTTGTTAGTGACTCCAATAACCTGTCTCATTAAACTAATCTTAACTGAAATAGCTTCTCTGGCCTATCATTGTGTTTCTCTAAGAATGAATAAACATTGCTTCTATTTCTCAAGAAAAGCAACACAATGATGTTGCTATTATTGTAGGCCAAGGGGGAAAAATACATGAAAGAAAGTGTGAAGGTGGAAGTTGTTTATTTTGTCTACTTGGGAAGTTTCTGTAATAAAACACTCACTAAATGCATATATGGAGGAAACGATTTACTAGGTGTACACATCTTCACCACAGTACATCATTAAGGGAAGCCAGGGCAGGAACCTGAAGACAGGAACTAAAATAGTGACCATGGGTGAATAATTCCTTTATTGTACAACCAAGAACTACCCGCTCAAAAGTGACATTCTTCATAGTGGCCTGAGCCCTCCCACATCAATCCATCTATAAAATGCTTCACAGATATACACTCATAGGCTAGTTAAATGGAGTCAATTCCTCACTTGAGATTCCTCTTCTAGGTGACTGCAGTTTGTGTCAAGTTGACAAAATCTAACCAACACAGAAATAGAAGTAACATTGCTACAAAACAAAGCACCCATTACTGTGAAAACCCAGATGAGGACACGTGCATAATTCTACTCTAGAACTTTCATAGACTGACCTCACTAGCATCTTCACTTCATATTTCTGGCTAAGACCAGTGAAAAAATCTGTCATTTGAATAATATAGTTCATAATAGTTTCTCATGCCTCCCTAGTAAGTGGACTTATAAGTGTTGGAGTGCTTTCTTTGTATATTAGTTTAATGCATTCTGATAAGCACTGACTTTTTTAAACCAACAGCTAGGGAAGGTCTGATGATGCCAAAAACCACATGAGTGAACCAGAAAACAGATCTCAGTGTGTGAGGTCCTCAGTCACAGGCCTCTGTTTACCCTGTGTCTAAGTTCATGCCACATAGAATCTACAAGATGCCCAAAACTGAAGATCACCATAACAGAAGCATAAAGATGTAATTAGTAGAAGTAATGTTGTGTTTAATAGTAGCCTACATTTACAGATGTTGACATGGTAGAATTTTTCTAGCCTTATGCAAAAAATAAATCTCAACACTTCATCCCAGAGATGCAGGGATGGCTCAATTATGAACATTTATAAATGTAATCCACTATATAAACATACTGAAAAAAATCACATAATCATCTCATTAGCTGAAAGTGTCTTTGTCAAAATTTAACACACCCTCATGTTAAAAGTCTTGGAGAGATCAGGGACATGAGGCACATAACTAACTACAATAAAACATTATAGAACAAGCCAATAGCCAATAGCAAATTAAACTGAGAGAAACTTAAAGCAATTTCAATAAAATCAGGGACTCCCTATGCACTCCCTATCTATTCAATATAGTAGTTAAAGTTCTATCTAGAGCAATAAGATGACCAAAGGATATCAAGGGGATACAAATTGGAAAGGAAGAAGCCAAGGTATTACACTATTCATGGATAATATATTAGTATACATAAGCAAGCACCAAAATTCTGCCAGAGAACTCCTACAGATTAGAAACAACTTCAGCAAAGTAACTGGATACAAAAATTAACTGAAAGAAATCAGTAACCCTCCTTTACACAAGTGATAAATGGGCTGAGAAAGAAATTAGGGCAACAACACCATTCACAATCATCTCAAACAATATAAAATATCTTGTTATAGCTCGAACCATGAAAGTGAAAGACATATATGACAAGAACTTTAAGTCCTCGAAGAAAGAAATTGAAGACGATATCAGAAGACGAAAGAACTCCATGGTCATGAATCAGTAGGGTTAACACAGTGAAAATCCCCATCTTACCAAAAGTAATCTACAAATTCAATGCAATTCTCATCAAAATTCCAACACAATTCTTAGCAGACATTCAAAGAACAATTCTCAACTTCATATAGAAAATCATTTTTAAAAAAGGATATCTAAAATAAACCTGAATGATAAAAGAACTTCTGGAGGGAGTTTTGAATTCATGCTCTCATGCTGTACTACAGAGCAATGGTGATAAGGAGAAACTGGAAGCTACTCGTATAGGAACAGACAGATTAAGCAGAACTGAATTGAAGACCCAGAAATTAACCCACACATTTAGGAATGCTTGATTTTTTACAAAGAAGGCAAAACCATAAAATGGAAAGGGGAGAATGGTACTGGTCTAATTGGTTGTGTGAATGTAGAATAATGTAAACAGATCTATATTTTTCACTCTGCACAAAGCTCAAGGTCAAGTGGATCAAGGACCTCAAGATCAAACCAGATATGCTAAGTCTAATAGAAGAGAAAGTGGAGACAATTTACTGAACAGAGCACTAATGGCTCAAGCCTCTAAGATCAACAATTGACAAATGGGACCTCATAAATTTTCAAAATGTGTCTGTAAGGCAAAGAACGTTGTCAATAAAACAAAATGGCAGCATACATATTAGGAAAAGAGCGTCACTAACCCTACATCTGACAGAGGGCTAATATCCAAAATATATAAAGAATTCAAGAAGTTAAACTCCAACAAGTCAAACAACCCAGTTTTAAAAATGGGGTACAGAGCTGAATAGAGAATTCTCAACAGAGGAATCTCAAATGGCGAGAAGCACTTAATGTTTTATACCCTTAGTCATCAGAAAAGTGCAAATCAAAATGACCTTGAGATCCCACCTTATGCCAGTGAAAATGACCAAGATCCAAAACTCAAGTGACAGGACATGTTAGTGGGATGCGCTGGTGGGAATTAAAATTTATACAATCTGGAAATCAATCGGGCAGTTTCTTAGAAAATTGAAAGTAGTTTTACCTGAGGACTCACCTATACTGCTCCTGGGCATATACCCAAAAGATGCTCTACCATACCATAAGGAAACGTGATCCACTATGTTCATAGTAGCTTTCGTCACAATAGCCAGAAACTGAAAACAACTCAAATGCCCCATAATCGAAGAAAGGATACAGAAAATATGGTTCATTCGCACAGTAGAACTATTCAGATATGCAGCCCGGTCTCCATGTAGGTCCCCCAACAACTGGAGCAGGGACTGTTCCTAGAGGTGTTGCCTGACTGTCGAATCCATTCCCCAACTGGGCTGCCTTGTCTGGCCTCAGTGAAAGAGGATGAGCCTGCCTCTGCAGAGACTTGATGTTTCAGAGTAGAGCAGGGAGGGTACCCTCTCAGAGGAAATGGGAGTGGGGATGGGAGAGGGAGTCTTTGAGGGGGGATTGGAAGGGAGTACAGTGTTTGAGATATAAATAAACAAACAAACAAATAAGACCTGCACATCTGCTACATATGTACCAAGGAAATCATGTATACTCTTCCATTGGTGGCTCAGTCTCTGACAGCCCCCAATGGTCCAGATTGGTTGACTCCATTGGTCTTCCAGTGGAGTTACTATTCCTTTCATGGCCCTCAGTCCTTCCCCCTACACTTCCATGAGTCCCTGAGCTCTGACCAATGTTTGGTTGTAGGTCTCTGCATTTGTTCCCCATGAACTTTGATGCCCAGGACTTATATTAAAAATCTTCCACCATATCATCCCACGTAGCTACAAGCATACATTTTAGATCTTTTCCTGATCTTCCTGTAGGGTATTTAGGGCAATTATCTAGACTAACTCTGGGCAGAAGAAAAACCAATACTCACAGATATTAGTTTTAAATGACTATTAATTTTTAAGACTAATATCGATGGCTTGGCCTGGGAAGTAAACAAAGGCTCTTTCTGACATTACATGATAGAAGACATCTTGCCTCATTCCTTTCCTTGACCTATAGATCCTCTTGTTTGCTTTGGTTCACACACTGGAACATATAACACAGAAGGTATAAAAGGAACTGAGCAGAACCATGATGGACCTCTGATCCTTGGGTCAGGGTCACTTTGGTGGGAGAATCTATGCATAGAACCTGCACCTTCCTCCCCTTACAGGGCAGTAAAACAATCACAGGTGGACTACAGAGACTAAAGGTGCCATAGACAAAATAAAGAATTATGTATCACACATATTGCATTCACCTGACTAGAATATTCAGAAGCATGCTGGAGAATGCCTGTGGATAATTCCAAAATTATTCAGGCAGTTACTCTGGATGAAGCTGCCCTACGGCTACAGCATCTTACTGCAGCAAGTAAACACAACTCTTAGTAAATGGTCCCATGCTTGCTGTTGGGGAGGTGTGCAAGAGGAACAAAAAAACAACATTAGAACCCAAGGAATGCAGCCCGCCAGTTAGTACAGTCATGATGGCTGTGCCTCAGAGGAGCAGAGCCCCAAGGATAATATGCTCTGAGGAATTCATCTGGTGTGAGAGTTGTGTTTTGCTTACTGTTCTTATAGTCATCACATCCATCATTAACTGCAAGTTGTATGAAAACTCTAAGGGGCTTTTCAGTCCCTTGCTGTGCAGTATCATTGGCATTTACAATAATAGTGATTGATCTTTTTCAAGCATTGTCACCTGTAACAAAAAGTTTCTCGATGGAGAGGACAGGAAGAATACTGGCAATAGAGTTCTCCACTGACTCTGGTATTTTCTTCCTGCCAGACACCCTAAGTTCATAATTCCCTGGCACTGGATCAACAGCATACAGTTTCTTCAACTTTAAGGTCCCACTACCAAAGGTTCCTAAGTGTTTGCTTTCTACAGTACCCAAGAGACATCATCCTTAGATGTTATTAGCTTCTCTTAGTACCATTCATTCAGCTTTGCAGCAAAACAACAGCAAGATACGTCCCATTGTACATCTAGAACTTAATGGCATGCTTTCAAGGTAGCTGTAGTCAAGGACTCCAGTATGAAGTTTGGATACAGAAATAATGTGGCTGCTTGTCACATCCATGAATGCTTCTTGCTCACCTTCTTTTTAGTCCCTGACTACTGCAATATCAAAATAGTATCCACAGCCTTTTGGCCATATGATTCAATCATGCCAATGTCAACAATAGAGAGAACCATAGTGAGGTTCAGAGAACTGTTATGACTGTAGTGTCAGCCTGATAATTGTAAAGGACAAAGAATAGACGTAGCTCTGAAATAAAAGTACAAGAGTGTGCCACTGGCCCTCCCACAGAGAAGCAGATGATCTGGTCCTTCCTAATTGAACTGAACAAAAATCAGGTGAGTGCTTGTGAATGGTCCAGTGCTGTTTTTAGTTGATCCATTAAAGATACCTACCACACCTGGAGAGCAGCTGTGGTCATTGAATGAGTAATTTCAGGATATTCAACAGTCATTCCCCAGGGTCCAAATGGCTTCTTAACATTTTAGATGTAAAGAATGAAATCAGGGTGTGAAATTCTTATGAGTCTTATATAGAGGCCTTGGCTCTACAGCAGCCTATGGGATACAGTGCTTATTCTTCTTTACTGTGCTGACAGGAAGGAAAGTTCAGGGACTTGCGCATGGCTTCTACTACAACAATAACACTCAGTGTTGGAGAGCAAGTAAGTGTTTTCTAGCTGTTCCCCAATGTACCTGTGCTGTATATTATTCTGGCACAGAAATATGAGTCATGTATTTGTTTCCCAGTGGGTCCATTTGAGGAAAGATATCAACTGTCAATGAAACTGTAAATTCACAAGGCTAGTATTAATTCAGAATATTTTTTTCAGAATATTCTTATACCAGCTTGGTGTGGGATGTGAATATTTTCTTTTCTTCTGAGCATAACTGAGCTAGAAAATCATTGCCATTGTCAAAGGTTCTAAGGAAGTCTGGAGACACTGTTCAGTAGGTAAAGGCTCATGCTGTCAAATATGATGACTTGAGTTCCATTCTCAGAACCCATATAGTAGAAGGAAAGAACCAATTCCTTCAAGTTGTCATCTGGCTATTACACACATGCTATGACACATGAGCTTCCCCTTAAATAAGTAAAGTTGCATTATCATATAGTATATTATAATAATATTCTTAAAAAAAAATCAAGGCCCTTCCTAGGGAGCTTAGCTTCTACTTTAATCTAGAGGCTCCGGAGTTTGAACAGAATTGGGCTTTGGAATTGGGTGACAAGGCATGACTCTTGACATCAATGGCTTAAATGACACATCTGGCTAAGACATCTTTCCTGTTTTATGGATGAAGCAATTCTACAGTAAGCCATTTGTCCATTTTAATCCTATGATGCCATGGTAGATAAACAATGGCCAGGCTTCTCATAGCTAAAATAGTCTCATTGAGACAGTAAGTCATGCTGCTTGTATTTAAGTGGTCACCTTTGGCTCTGCTACACTGAGGGTTTATCAGCCTGATTGAATTTAGAATACCTACATAAATATAGTTAACCCTTACTTTCAAAATTTTCCTTCCAGAGGGGTATGCATTGACTGTGGCCTGGTCTTTGCTCATGTATTTCTCAATACTGTAGTGAGCTAAATATCTACTGGTCATTCCAGTGAAAATGATGCTTGATGTGTTAGATGAGCAAATTGTATAGTTTCAAAGTAACCCAGCAGACATATTTCTTCAAGCCTTTGATACCAGCACTTGGGAGGCAGAAACTGGTAGATCTCTATAAAGTCAAGGCCAGCCTGCTCTACAATGTGAATTCCAGAACAGCCAAGGATACAGAGAGAAATTCTGTCATGCAAAGTCAAAAAATAATCACGTCTCAACTTCATAAAATGTGGATATCAATGAGCCCATATTTTCACATAAAAGTCATCATAGCTACTGGGACTACCTTTAATATGAACAAGCCAATATACTGTATTGGGATCTCCAGAAGGGGCACCCATACAGATAAACTGCACTTTATTCATCATATTGTTTAAGCCTTTTGGTAAACATATTTAAGACCCATTCTTGAATATACTTTTTAACTACTGAACTCCACACTTCAGTCTTTAAGATTTCAAGAAAATCTGTTTTTACACGTATGCCTCATGTTTTCATTAATGTGACTTAGTCATTTCTTGCAGCTGCTTTGATGCATGAAGAAACTTTTTTGAGCATTAGTGCAACTTTCATAATGGATTAGTGTCAGACTCCACCTAAGAAAGACTGTGGCAAGCAAGTAAATTTTCTGGTGATGGCCCACCATTTTGCATGACAGAGCCTGCTCCAAGATGCAGGGTCCTCAGAGCCTTCATCCCATATTGCTTCTTGCTTCTGATATGTCTTTCCTGTCACTATTACATAGACTAGTGATTCCTGGGTATTAGTCCACCCCATTGGGAAGATTTTCCATAAAATCTTTATGAAGATGTACTCTCATATAGTAATAGTGTATAGATGAATTGATAATTTAACAATTTCTGGTAATGACTTTAAGAGTTTCAAAAATGATGCAAGCAATTTCAATCCCTCTGTAGAATAAAAGCTGCAAATACAGCTCTGTATATCACAGGTTATTTATGCGTCACAAGTTAATTGCATTAGGAAAAGAAAGCAGGCTTGAAACAAATTTATGGTCAAGAAAAAAATGTTCCTTCTAGGTTAGGAAAGAGGTTATAAACTAAAGGTTATAAACTTAAAATGAACAATTTGTTGTAGGTTCAAGGACAGAAGATAATTGATGGAATAGTCTAATTATACAAGACTTCAACATAAAGAGACACAAGGCAGATGATTTGTCTTCTGACAGAACCTTGTTAATTTATGCCTTAAAAATAATTGCTGTAAACTTACAATGAACTAGTAACAGATAATGAATGTTTAGTAAGGTGCTACTCTTAATGATGGAAATACATGTAAACAATTCTGCTGTAATTTCTTAAATCTTCTCAATCTATGACATGAACTACTACCTTAAACTTACTGTGAACTAACAGAATATGAAAGTGCTTAGAAAACCATGCAATCAATTATCCATCCTGAGAAAGTATAAATATTAAGAATGACAATAAAGGGGCGATTTTAGCCTTTCTCTATTTAATCCAATATGTGAGTCTCTGTGTGTGCCTGAATTTTCTCTTTTCTTTCTTTCATTCTTTCCTTTTCTTTTCTCTTCTTTTTTTGAATCTCTGGTTCACAAAAAGTTAACAAACTCCAAGTCTATCTCCTGACCAATGAGAGGTCCTTGAACCAAAGGAAAAAAGAGTTCTAGTAACTAAGCCTTCTTTTCTTAATCCCCTGCTACTGTCAGCAATACTTATAGCCAGAAGCCACTGGATTTTGGCCATTGGATAGTGAAGAGTGAAGGAAAGATGAAATTTACCATTATTGAGCTACTTTCCCCCCTGCAATCACAACTTTTGTCCTGGTGATATCCAATGCCATCTATCGTTGCCTGCCTCAGTCTACACTGGATACTGGTATGGTCACGGCACATTAAGTTTATAGGTTTCCTTGTCATAAAGGATAAACATCTGGTTGGATCATGAAAATAGGAATGGACTTTCAGTGTACCTACCTAAAATAGGAGTATCAGAGAGTCACATGCAAATGGGAAGATTCATGTCTAAGATGCAGGGGATGGGGGCGGGGTAAACTACTTCTAATCAAAAAGAGTTTCCAATTGGCTGTGACATTTGTGGTTTTGAGTTTCATCTAAACCCAAACATACATCCCTATCTTTACACTTCAGCATGCAACCTTTGTAACTCTGTAGACAAAACTGCCATGATAATGCATCAGTTATCATGCATAATACACCATTAAAATCTGCATTTACGTTCCTCCAATGTCCTTTGTATAGCTGTGTGATGGTTTGTATATGCGTGGCCCAGGGAGTGGAACTATTTGGAGGAGTGCCCTTGGCGAAGCAGGTGTGTCACTGTGGGCATGGGCTTTAAGACTCCACTCCTAGCTGTCTGCCAGTCAGTATTCTGCTAGCAGCCATTAGATGAAGATGTAGAACTCACAGTTCTTCCAGTACCATGCTTGCCTGGATGCTACCATGTTCTCACTTTGATGATACTGGACTGAACCTGCAAACCAGCCCAAATTAAATGTTGTCCTTTATAAGACTTGCCTTGGTCATGATGTCTGTTCACATTGGTAAAACCCTAACTGAGACAAGCTGTAAAAATTGAAAAATTCTTTTATGACTGTTATTTTCAGTAAAGCGAGGAGACCTACATTTTTCTCTTGTGTTTGCTTTAATCTAGAAAGCAGACCCACACCGCATATCTTATTAGCTTCATACCAAGTACACCCATCATCTGGAGAAACCATTTGGCTTCTAAAGATGTACTGTTTTGTTTAAGACTTTAACTAACTTAACCATGGTGATCATTTCATCACATGCAGTTGGAGCACTGGGTCAGTCCATGTATAGTCTTTTGGTAGTGGTTTAATCCCTGGAAGTTCTGGTTGGCTTGCATTATTGTTCTTATGGGGTTGCAAGCTCCTTCAACTCTTTCAATACTTCCTCTAATTCCACCCGGGGTGGGGAGTCCTGTTTTCAGTTCAGTGGTTTGCTGCTAGCATTGAGCTCTGTATTGGACATGCTTTGAATGTGTCTCTCAGGAGAGATCTATATCCAGTCCCTTTCAGCATGCATTTTGTAGCTTCTTCAATTTTATCTAGTTTTGGTGGCTGTATATATATATATATATATATATATATATATATATATATATATATATATATATTTGTGTGTGTGTGTGTGTAAAAAATATGTACCACATTTTTTAAATCCACATTTTTTAAATCCATTTCTCTGTTAAAGGGCTTCTAGGTTCTTTCCATATATATATGGGCCACATGTGGGGCAGGCTCTGAACGGCTGTTCCTTCAGTTGCTGCTCTAAACTTTGCTTAAATATCCCCTCCTATGGATATTTTTCCCTTTTAAGAAGGAGTGGGAACATCTACATTTTGGTCATCCTTCTTCTTGAGCTTCCTGTGGTCTGTGGATTGCATCTTGGGTAATTCAAGTTTTTTGGCTAATATCCACTTATCAATGAGTGTGTACCAAGTTGGTTTTTCTGTGATTGAGTTACCTCACTAAGGATGATATTTTCTAGTTCATTCCAATTGCCTATGAATTTCATGAAGTCATTGTTTTCAATCGCTGAGTAGTACTCCATTGTGTAGATGTACCACATTTTTTTTAATCCATTTCTCTGTTAAAGGGCTTCTAGGTCCTTTCCATCTTCTGGCTATTATAAATGAGGCTGCTATGAACATAGTGGAACATGGGTCTATGTTGCATGTTGGAGCATCTTTTAGGTATATGCCGGGGAGAGGTATAGTTGGCTCTTCAAATAGTGGAATGTCCAGTTTTCTGAGGAACCTCAAGACTGATTTCCAGAGTAGTTATACCAGTCTGCAATGCCACCAAGAATGGAGGAGTGTTCCTCTTTCTCCACATCCTCTCCAACATCTGCTGTCATCTGAATTTTTTTTTATCTTAGTCATTCTGACTGGTGTGAGGTGGAATTTCAGATTGTTTTGATTTGCATTTCTCTGATGATTAAGGATGTTGAATATTTCTTTAGGTGCTCTTTGGCCATTCGATAATCCTCAGCTGAGAATGTTTTGTTTGGCTCTGTACACCATTTTTTAATAGGGTTATTCGGCTCTCGGGAATCTAACTTCTTGAGTTCTTTGTATATTTTTGTATATCCCTCTATCAGATGTAGGATTGGTAAACATCTTTTCTCAATGTGTTGGTTGCTGTTTTGTCCTAATGGTGGTGTCTTTTGCCTTACAGAAGCTTTGCAGTTTTATGAGGTCCCATTTGTTGATTCTTGCTCTTAGAACATAAGCCATTGCTGTTTTTTTGTTCAGGAACGTGTCCCCAGTGCCCATGTGTTTGAGACTCTTCCTCACCTTCTCTTCTATTAGTTTGAATGTATCTGGTTTGATGTGGAGGTGCTTGATCCACTTGGACTTAAGCTTTGTACAGGGTGATAAGAATGTGTTGATTTGCATTCTTCTACATGTTGACCTCTAGTTGAACCAGCACCATTTGTTGAAAATGCTATCTCTCTTCTCTTGGATGGTTTTAGCTCCTTCATCAAAGATCAAGTGACCATAGGTGTATGGGTTCATTTCTGGGTCTTCAATTCTGTTCCACTGATCTATCTGCCTGTCTCTGTACCAATACCATAGAGTTTTTATGACTATTGCTCTGTAATACTGCTTGAAGTCAGGGATGGTGATTCCCCTAGAAGTTCTTTTATTGTTGAGTATAGTTTTCACTATCTTGGGTTTTTTGGTATTCCAAATGAATTTGAAAATTGCCTTTTCTATCTCTATAAAGAATTAAGTAGGAATTTTGATGGGGATTGCATTGAATCTGTAGATTTCTTTTGGCAAAACGGCCATCTGTACTATATTAATCCTGCCAATCCATGAGCATGGAAGATCTTTCCATCTTCTGAAATCTTCCTCAATTTCATTCTTCATAGACTTGAATTTCTTGTCATACAGATCTTTCACTTGCTGGGTTAAAGTCACACCGAGGTATTTTATATTATTTGGGACTATTGTAAAGGGTGTCATTTCCCTAATTTCTTTCTCAGCCTGTTTATCCTTTGAGTAGAGGAAGGCTAATGATTTATTTGAGGTAATTTTCTACCCTGACACTTTACTGAAGTTCTTTATCAGGTTAAGTAGTTCTCTGGAGGAAATTTTGGGGTAACTTAAGTACACTATCATATCATCTGCAAATAGTGATATTTTGAATTCTTCCCTTTCAATTTGGATTCCTTTGACCTCCTTTCACTTTCTGGTTGCTCTGGCTAGGACTTCGAGTACTATACTGAATAAGTAGGGAGAGAGTAGGCAGCCTTGTCTAGTCCCTGATTTTAGTGGGATTGCTTCAAGTTTCTCTCCATTTGATTAGATGTTAGCAACTGGTTTGCTGTATATGACTTTTACTATGTTTAGGTATGGATCTTGAATTTCTAATCTTTCTGTGACTTTTATCATGAAGGGGTGTTGAATTTTGTCAAATGCTTTCTCAGCATCTAATGAAATGATTATGTGGTTCTTATCTTTGTGTTTGTTTATATAGTGGACTACATTGATGGATTTTCATATATTAAACCATTCCTGCATCCCTGGGATGAAGCCAACTTGATCATGATGGATGATCATTTTGATATTTCTTGAATTCAGTTTGCAAGAATTTTATTGAGTATTTTTGCGTCAATTCTCATAAGGGAATTTGGTCTGAAGTTCTCTTTCTTTGTTGGGTCTTTGTGTGGTTTAGGTATAAGAGTAATTGTGGCTTCATAGAAGGAATTCAGTAGGACTCCGTCTGTTTCAATTTTATGTAATAGTTTGGAGAGTATTGATATGAGGTCTTCTATGAAGGTCTGATAGATTTCTGCACTGAACCCATCTGGACCTAGGCTCTGTTTGTTTGGGAGACCTTTAATGACTGCTTCTATTTCCTTAGGAGTTATGGGGTTGTTTAGATGGTTTATTTGTTCCTGATTTAACTTTGGTACCTGGTATCTCTCTACAAAACTGTCCATTTCCTCCAGATTTTCCAGTTTTGTTGACTATAGGTTTCTGTAGTAGGATCTGATGATTTTTTTAATTTCCTCTAATTCCGTACTTCTGTCTCCCTTTTCATTTCTGATTTTGTTAATTTGGACACACTCTCTGTGTCCTCTGGTTACTGTGGCTACGTTTATCTATCTTGTTGATTTTCTCAAAGAACCAACTTTCGGTTCGGTTGATTCTTTGTATATAGTCCTTTTTGTTTCTACTTGGTTGACTTCAGCTCTGAGTTTGATTATTTCCTGCCTTCTACTCCTCTTTAGTTTATTTATTTATTTTTGTTCTAGAGCTTTTAGGTGTGCCACCAAGCTGCTGATATATTCTCTCTCCTGTTTCTTTTTGCAGGCTCTCAGAGCTATGTGTTTTCCTCTTAGTACTGCTTTCATTGTGTCACATAAGTTTGGGAATGTTGTATTTTCATTTTCATTAAATTCCAAGAAGTCTTTAATTTCTTTCTTTATTTCTTCCTTGACCAAGTTGTCATTGAGTAGAACATTGTTCAACTTCCATGTATATGTGGGCTTTCTGTCCTTATTGTTGTTATTGAAGACCAGTCTTAGTCAGCAAATGCTGGCGAGGATGTGGAGAAAGAGGAACACTCCTCCATTGTTGGTGGGATTGCAGACTGGTAAAACCATTCTGGAAATCAGTCTGGAGGTTCCTCAGAAAATTGGACATTGAACTGCCTGAGGATCCAGCCATACCTCTCTTGGCCGTATACCCACAAGATGCCCCAACATATAAAAAAAGACACGTGCTCCACTATGTTCATAGAAGCCTTATTTATAATAGCCAGAAGCTGGAAAGAACCCAGATGCTCTTCAACAGAGGAATGGATACAGAAAATGTGGTACGTCTACACAATGGAATATTACTCAGCTATCAAAAACAATGACTTTATGAAATTCGTAGGCAAATGGTTGGAACTGGAAAATATCATCCTGAGTGAGGTAACCCAATCACAGAAAAACACACATGGTATGCACTGCTGACATATGCTCTTTCCTGTTTCTTTCTGCAGGCACTCAGCGCTATGAGTTTTCCTCTTAGCACAGCTTTCGTTGTGTCCCATAAGTTTGGGTATGTTGTACCTTCATTTTCATTAAATTCTAAAAAGTCTTTAATTTCTTTCTTTATTTCTTCCTTGACCAGGTTATCATTGAGTAGAGCATTGTTCAATTTCCACGTATATGTGGGCATTCTTCCCTTATTGTTATTGAAGACCAGTTTTAGGCCGTGGTGGTCCGATAGCACGCATGGGATTATTCTATCTTTCTGTACCTGTTGAGGCCCGTTTTTTGACCAATTATATGGTCAATTTTGGAGAAAGAACCATGAGGAGCTGAGAAGAAGGTATATCCTTTTGCTTTAGGATAGAATGTTCTATAAATATCTGTTAAGTCCATTTGGCTCATGACTTCTCTTAGTCTGTCTACGTCTCTGTTTAATTTCTGTTTCCATGATCTGTCCATTGATGAGAGTGGGGTGTTGAAATCTCCTACTATTATTGTGTGAGGTGCAATGTGTGTTTTGAGCTTTAGTAAGGTTTCTTTTACGTATGTAGGTGCCCTTGTATTTGGGGCCTAGATATTTAGGATTGAGAGTTCATCTTGGTGGATTTTTCCTTTGATGAATATGAAGTGTCCTTCCTTATCTTTTTTGATGACTTTTCGTTGAAAAATTGATTTTATTTGATATTAGAATGGCTACTCCAGCTTGCTTCTTCTGACCATTTGCTTGGAAAATTGTTTTCCAGCCTTTCACTCTGAGGTAGTATCTGTCTTTGTCTCTGAGGTGTGTTTCCTGTAGGCAGCAGAATGCAGGGTCCTCGTTGCGTATCCAGTTTGTTAATCTATGTCTTTTTATTGGGGAGTTGAGGCCATTGATGTTAAGAGATATTAAGGAATAGTGATTATTGCTTCCTGTTATATTCATATTTGGATGTGAGGTTATGTTTGTGTGCTTTTCTTCCCTTTGTTTTGTTGCCAAGACGATTAGTTTCTTGCTTCTTCTGGGGTATAGCTTGTCTTCTTATGTTGGGCTTTACCATTTATTATCCTTTGTAGTGCTGGATTTGTAGAATGATTTTGTGTAAATTTGGTTTTGTCATGGAATATCTTGGTTTCTCCATCTATGTTAATTGAGAGTTTTGCAGGATACAGTAACCTGGGCTGGCATTTGTGTTCTCTTAGGGTCTGTATGACATCAGTCCAGGATCTTCTGGCCTTCATAGTTTCTGGCGAGAAGTCTGGTGTGATTCTGATAGGTCTGCCTTTATATGTTACTTGACCTTTTTCCCTTACTGCTTTTAATATTCTTTCTTTATTTTGTGCATTTGGTGTTTTGACTATTATGTGACGAGAGGTGTTTCTTTTCTGGTCCAATCTATTTGGAGTTCTGTAGGCTTCTTGTATGCCTATGGGTATCTCTTTTTTTAGGTTAGGGAAGTTTTCTTCTATGATTTTGTTGAAGATATTTACTGGTCCTTTGAGCTGGGAGTCTTCACTCTCTTCTATACCTATTATCCTTAGGTTTGATCTTCTCATTGAGTCCTGGATTTCCTGTATGTTTTGGACCAGTCGCTTTTTCTGCTTTACATTATCTTTGATAGTTGAGTCAATGATTTCTATGGAATCTTCTGCTCCTGAGATTCTCTCTTCCATCTCTTGTATTCTGTTGGTGAAGCTCGTATCTACAGCTCCTTGTCTCTTCTTTTGGTTTTCTATGTCCAGGGTTGTTTCCATGTGTTCTTTCTTGATTGCTTCTATTTCCATTTTTAATTCTTTCAACTGTTTGATTGTGTTTTCCTGGAATTCTTTCAGGGATTTTTGTGACTCCTCTCTATGGGCTTCTACCTGTTTATTTATGATTTCCTGGAATTCTTTCAGGGATTTTTGTGCTTCCTCTCTGTAGGCTTCTACTTGTTCTCTAACGGAGTTCTTCACATCTTTCTTGAAGTCCTCCAGCATCATGATCAAATATGATTTTGAAACTAGATCTTGCTTTTCTGGTGTGTTTGGATATTCCATGTTTGTTTTGATGGGAGAATTGGGCTCCGATGGTGCCATGTAGTCTTGGTTTCTGTTGCTTGGGTTCCTGCGCCTGCCTCTCGCCATCAGATTATCTCTAGTGTTACTTTGTTCTGCTATTTCTGACAGTGGCTAGACTGTCCTATAAGCCTGTGTGTCAGGAGTGCTGTAAACCTGTTTTCCTGTTTTCTTTCAGCCTGTTATGGGGACAGAGTGTTCTGCTTTCGGGCATGTAGTTTTTCCTCTCTACAGGTCTTCAGCTGTTCCTGTGGGCCTGTGTCTTGAGTTCACCAGGCAGGTCACTTGCAGCAGAAAAGTTGGTCTTACCTGTGGTCCCGAGGCTCAAGTTCGCTCACGGGGTGCTGCCCAAGAGCTCTCTGCGATGGCAGCAACCAGGAAGATCTGCGCTGCCGTTTCCGGGAGCTTCAGTGCACCAGGGTTCCAGATGGCATTTGGTGTTTTCCTCTGGAATCAGTAATGTGTGCAGAGTGCAGTTTCTTCTGGTTTCCCAGGCGTGTCTGTCTCTCTGAAGGTTTAGCTCTCCCACCCACGGGATTTGGGTGCAGAGAACCGTTTATCCAGTCTGTTCCTTCAGGTTCTTGTGGTGTCTCAGGCACAGGGGTCCTGCCGCTCCTGGGCCCTCCCCCACGGGAACCCAGAGGCCTTATACAGTTTCCTCTTGGGCCACGGATGTGGGCAGGGGTGGGCAGTGTTGGTGGTCTCTTCCGCTCTGCAGCCTCAGGAGTGCCCACCTGACCAGGCGGTGAGGTCTCTCTCCCACGGTGTCTGGGAGCAGAGAGCTGCTGTGGGCCGGGATCCACGGGTGTGGGACTCCCAGTAAACACAGGAAGTGCCTGGTCCTAGAGGAATTCTGCCTCTGTGTGTCCCGAGTTCACCAGGCAGGTCTCTTGCAGCAGAAAAGTTGGTCTTACCTGTGGTCCCGAGGCTCAAGTTCGCTCGCGGGGTGGTGCCCACGAGCTCTCTGCGGCGGCAGCAACCAGGAAGATCTCGCCGCCGTTTCCTGGGGCTTCAGTGCACCAGGGTTCCAGATGGCATTTGGTGTTTTCCTCTGGAATCAGTAATGCGTGCAGAGTGCAGTCTCTTCTGGTTTCCCAGGCATGTCTGCCTCTCTGAAGGTTTAGCTCTCCCTCCCATGTGATTTGGGTGCAGAGAACTGTTTATCCGGTCTGTTCCTTCAGGTTCTGGTGGTGTCTCAGGCGCAGGGGTCCTGCCGCTCCTGGGCCCTCCCCCACGGGAACCCCTTTGTGCTTTCTTTATTGTTTCTATTTCCATTTTCAATTCATTTGCCTGTTTGTCTGTGTTTTCCTGTAATTCTTTCAAGGATTTTTGTGTTTCCTCTCTAAGGGCTTCTACTTGTTTATGTTTTCCTGCATTTCTTTAAGGGAGTTCTTTATGTCTTTCTTGAAGTCCTCCATCATTATCAAAAAACGCGATTTTAAATCTAAATCTTGCTTTTCTGATGTGTTCGGATATCCAGTATTTTCTTTGGTGGGAGAACTGGTCTCTGATGATGCCAAGTAGTCTTGGTTTCTGTTGCTTAGGTTCCAGAGCTTGCCTCTTTGCAATTGGGTTGTCTCTGGTGTTTGCTTGTCTTGCCGTTTCTGAGAGTGACTTGACCCTGCTGTAGGCCTCTGTGTCAGCACTCCTGTAGAACTGTTTTCCTATTTTCTTTCAGCCTTTTCTGAGAATAGGTGCTCTGATTTCAGGTGTATCAGCACTCCTGGAGACTGTTCCAGCTCTAGGTGCTGGCAGTAATCAAAGGGTCCTGCCCCTGATTGGTCCTAGTTCCTTGCACTCAGTGGGAACAGTTGGCACTATGCGATTCCTTCTTGGGTCTGCACTGTGGGCAAAGGGTAGTCTCCTCTGACTTCTCAGGAGTATCCACACTTCTGAGTTCCCAGCCCCCCCCACAGGATTTAGATACAGGGAGCTGTTTGGCAGTTCAGGTCAATCCTGGGCACAAACCAGAATTGCAGGTACCAGCGACTGTCTGTTCCTATATCCCTGTGTCCAGAGGCATTGTTCAGTTTCCCCTTGGACCAGAGATGTGGGCAGAGATGTGCAGAGGTGGCAGTCTGTCCTGTGGTCTTAGGATGTCTGCACTCCTGGGTGGTCAGTTCTCTTCCCCACGGGATTTAGGAATTATTTTCTTTTACTGCCTACCACCAAAGACCTTTTATGTCCATACATCATATAAATAAAGACATGATTTATTGAAGTCTTCAATATATATACACATATATATTATATGTGTGTATATATTAATTATTTGGAAAAATAAAGTTCAAAAAATGTAATGAATATCATTAAACCATATTTATTTTTTCACAAAATATGAATATTTTATAATTAATCTTATATTTAAACACATTATTATTGAAGCACTTTTTCTAGTTCTTGTATGAAGCCTTATATTTTCTCCTTTTTTAATGGCTTTGTTTTATTTATATTTCAAGTGTTATCCTCTTTCCCAGCTTCCCATCCCTAAACTTCCTATCTCATCACCCTCCCCCTTCTTCTATGAGGGTGTTCTCCCTCCCCAACCACCCACCTCATCCAATATTATTTTATTAAATTATTTTACTTATTTGCATTCCAAATGTTGTACCCCTTCCTAGTCCTTCTTCCCAATTTCTTTATCCCATCCTCCACTTTTGCTTCTGAAAGGGTGCTCCCCATGTACCCATCTCCTCCTCACCTCTACTAGCATCCACTTTCCCTAGAGCATCACATTTCTATAAAATTAAATGCATCCTCTCCCACTAAAGCCAAACAAGGGACTCCTCTGCTATGTATGTGCCAGGTGATGGGGAGGGGGGACGTTGACCAGCCATCTATGCTCTTTGGTTGATAGCTTAGTTTCTGGAAGCTCAAAGTGGTGCTGATTGGTTGATGCTGTTGTTCTTTCTATGGAGCTGCAATCCCCTTCAGCTCCTTCAATCCTTCTCCTAACTTTTCAAAACGTGTCCTTGACCCCTGTCCAATGGTTGACTGTATCTGCATTTGTCTCAGTCAGCTGCTAGTAGATCCTCTTAGAGGACAACCATGCTAGACTCCTGTCTTCACTCACAACATGGCATCAGTAAGAGTGCCATGGCTTGGTTACTGTACATGAGATGGATCCCAAGTTGGGCCAGGCACCAGATGGCCTTTCCTTTGGTCTCTGCTCTGCTTTTGTCCCTGCATTTGACTCCAAGATTTTTTCTGCTCTTCCCTTCATGTCTGGACTTGACTGTTAGAGTCTCAAAGCACCAATATTGAGATTATTTTAGGAGGGAAGATGATTTCTTTTTTTTTTTTTTTCGGAGCTGGGGACCGAACCCAGGGCCTTGCGCTCCCTAGGCAAGCGCTCTACCGCTGAGCTAAATCCCCAACCCATGGGAAGATGATTTCTAAATGCTAATGTCAACAATCTTAAAGCTATCTGTTGAGTCAAGAGGAAAACTTTGACTTTAAAAGTTTTGCAGACCAAGAAAGACAGTACTCCAGAGATAGCCAATACTGTACTGAGAGTTCCTGTCCCACTTGGATTTGCAATGTAGCACCTCTCCCTATATATATTCTCAGAGATAAAGATAGATAGAGATAGAGAGAATTATGATGAAGCTTCTAAGATTTGAGAATGAAGAAACCCCTTCTTACAAATAAATGTTCTCCTTTTGAGAATCAATTTTTAGTTGCTGGTGATCCATGGTAAAGAGCAAATTTCTGCTCAATGGATGACCAGGTGACTACATTGCCTATTTTAGAAGATGTACTGCTATAGCAAAATATAACTCACAGAGTTCTGTACAAAATAAATATACTGCCCATCATTTTGGTGACATTGATTCCAGCATCAAAGCTCTGGAATCTAGTGAGGGCCATCCTAATTCATTATCCATAGGGAAAGGGAACAGACAAGAGAACCTTAAAGGTAAAATACAGATAGCAGCTTCAAGTCTTCTCATCATTGAACCAATCCATTCATGAAAGTGCAGCCCTCGGGACCTCATTACCTCACATGGTGGCACTGAGAGATGAATTTTAGCTAACACATTCTGGGGACACACCCAGAGTGTACCAGAGGCTGAGCTCCCTATGTAACCCAGGCTGCCTACCTCTACAGTTGGGCACACACATTAATGTACTGGATAGTTTTACATCATTGTGTGATGGAAGTTTTGAATTTGGGTTCTTACAGTATAGAATGTATAAAGAGAGGGCTCAGTTTGGGGCAGTAGTAGACGTATGGTAGAGGCTGTTGACAACATGGTGAACCAGGAAGCAGAGAGTGAATCAGTAAGCCATTTGAGAATAATAAGGCCCAAAATGCACAGTAGGTAAACTATATTTTCTAGCTAGATCCTAACTCCTAAGATTTCAAAAACATCACATCAGCCTAGGAAACAAGTATTGAAAACATGAGCCTATAGGGCCATTGCAGATTCAACCAATAATATTCCATCCCTTGTTCCCAAAGGCATTGGATAAACCCCCCACCTATGTTCTCTTTAAAATTCAAATTCATAGCCTCCTTTTCTTGTTTGTTCTTTTTTTATTGTATATTTTATGTATTTACATTTCAAATGTTATCCCTTTACCCCTCTCACCTTCCCTCCCCCACCCCTGCTTCTATGAAGATGCTCCCACTCTCACCCACCCACTCCCATCTCAACACCCTGGCATTCCCATACACTGAGGAAACAGCCTTCACAGGACCAAGGACTTCTCCTATTGATTCCATCCTCTGCTGCATATGCAGCTGGAGCCATGGGTCCCTCCATGCGTACTCTTTTGTTGGTGGTTTAGTCCCCTGGAGGTCTGGGGTGGAGTTGGGGACTTCTAGTTGGTTGATATTTTTGTTCTTCGTATGGAGTGCAAACCCCTTCAGCTCCTTCAGTCCTTTCTCTAACTACTCCATTGGGATCCCCATGCTTAGTGTGATGGTTAGCTGCAAGCATGCTCATCTGTATCATTAAGACTCTGGCAGAGCCTCTCAAGAGACATCCATATCAGGTTCCTGTGAGCAAGCACTTTTTGGCATCAGCAATAGTGACTGGGTTTGATGGCTGCATAAGGGATGGATCCCCAGGTGGGGCATTCTCTGGATAACCTATTCTTTAGTCCCTGGTCCACTCTTTGTCCCCGTATTTCTTCCCATGAGTATTTTGTTTGCCCTTCTAAGATGGACTGAATCATCCATATTTTGGTCTTCCTTTTTCTTGAGCTTCATATGGCCTATGAATTGTTTTCTTGGGCATTCTGAGCTTTTGGACTAGTATCCACTTATCAGTGAGTGCATACCATGTGTGCTCTTTTGTGACTGGATTGCCTGACTCAGGATGATATTTTCTAGTTCCATCCATTTGCCTAAGAATTTCATGTAGTCATTGTTTTTAATAACTGAATAGTACTCCATTGTATAAATGTACCACATTTTCTGTATCCATTCCTCTGTTGAAGGGCATCTGGATTTTTTCCAAGTTCTGGCTATTATAAATAAGGCCACTATGAACATAGGGGAGCATGTGTCCTTGTTACATGTTGGACCATCTTTTGGGTGTATGGTCAGGAGTTGTATAGCTGGGTTCATGACTTCTTTTTATTGTTATTATATGAATACATACTTCTAAATCAAATATTATATGTCTGATAATGTTACTTGTATTTTCAGACACCTAGGAAATGTTAAAAATGGGAGAAATAATGTTTCCTAGAAAATAATATGCCAATTGGTTGTCCAACACTAAATTGTCAGTCCTGAAAAGATACATACAAGTAACTTGCAGGGCCTACACACTTAAAGAAAATTGGGTCTTCATCTCCCAGCAACTATTAATTACTAACAGCTCTTCAGTTTGGGTGAGAATTCATGCACACCTCTCCTCTCCATGCTGTGATTTCTGCCTGGCTTGAGCTTGTACAGGATTTATATATGTTGTCACAACTATTGTGAGTTCATATGTGTCTCTGCTCTGCTGTGTTTGAAAGCATTGTTTTCTTGGAGACATCTACCACTTCTTGTTTTCTTATATAACAGTCCCTAAGCTTTAGGAGGAAGGAATGTGATACAGATCTCCCATTTAGAACTGAGGACTCTGTAGTCTCTCAGAGGCACTTGGCCAGTAGTGGGTCCCTATCTTAATCACCATTTCCTGCAAGAAGAAGCTTCTCTGATGAAGGTTATGAGATGCGCAAATCTACAGGTGCAATGATAATTCGTTAGAAGTTTATGTAAACCATGTCAATGTAATAGAATAATAATGGGAGGTTCTTTTCTGTGGCCTATGACCTCTATAGCTATAGGTTGCAATAATGTTGCCAGGTATTAGTTTCATCTGGTAGAGAATACCTTAACACTATACACCTCTCCAAAAAAATCATAAAGAAACCTGCTCCTGTAGTAACTTCATATATATGGAGTTATACTATAATAGGGTCATAATGTTCTTCCCTACTAGGCATCACAGATTAAGCTATAAAAAGTCCAGTGACAGTAATAGATTACCATTACTTCATTTTGAATTGTTGGCCAGGGAGGCCCCAGAGACCGCAGGATAATGCCAAAATTCTTCATTTCTTTCCAGAACTTGATTATAAGACCTTATTATCAAAGACACTACATAGTTGTATCACAGAATAGGGAGAAATCAAGCAGGTACTGAACTTAAAGTTTCTTCCTTTACTAGCTAGTTTTCATAGTGTTAGAAGGTGCTATGCCTATTACCAAAGGAGAAAAATAATTATCAATTTTATTCAAGTTACAGTAATGACTAACCTGGCAAGACATGCCCACTTATACAATAGTGGCATGAATGTCTCAGGAGCAGCCAACCACTTTTGGATTGGATTTAAATATTTAATTCTTGTCTCTTGCTCATTAACATTTGCTGTGGTAGCACAAGCTCCAGTGTTATGGTCATACTTGTTCCCACCTCCAACCTCCTGAGAACAGCTTACTGCTGGTATTTTTAATCTGTGATCTGGTCTTCTGAGCTTCCACTGAATCACATAGTAAGTCGTTCTTCCAGCATTCTAGTGCTTCTCCAGTCCTCATCTCCAAAATCTTACAAATTCCACCTCCAATGCCAGTTCCAATGATCTCAGAATCACACGGTGAGATCTAGTCTCAATAATGACCCACTGCCTCTTGTGCCAATTTCCTATTGTTATTCTATGGCTGTGACCAAATGTCTGATGGAAAACAACATAAAAGAGGAAAGATTTATTTTGGCTCTGATAGGCATGACAGAGGAGCAGGAGTGTAAGTCAGGGGTTATCAGAAAGCCTGTTGGAAAGCTTTCGAAACTAATATAACCCCAATAACCTGTGCCCAGTGACCTACTACTGAGACACAATTGACTTCCTACAATTTCCCTAGCCATCCAAAATAGCACCACTTTCTGTGAAGCAAGTATTTAAATCATGGGGAGGGACATTTCCGATTCAAAACATATCAGAAGTGTATCAGTAGCCAAAAGAGATCCAAGTCCAGTAAAAGCAGGGTTGTAGGGCATGTATTAAGTTGCTTAAGTAGGCAACTAGGATTTCTATAATATCCTCAGCTAGTGTCCAGGGCCTCCTTAGGGACATCCTTAAAAGCGGATGACAAAGAAAAGCACTTTAAGGTGAGGCACAGTGGGTAAAGTTAGGCTCTAGGTTTTGCACAAGACCTCACAGGTCAGTGGGTCAGGTTCCAGGCAGTAAGAATTTTGTTGTTAAGCAGCAGAGGTTTGTTTGTTTGTTTGCTTGCTTGCTTGCTTGTCTGTTGTTTTGGCCTTTTGGTCTCTATAGATCAGAAAGCTCAGTTTATTAGCAAGGAATGATAGTCTTCTGCTGTCAGAGCTAAGAAGAGAAGTCTGGTGACTGCTGCTGACATGTTAAAAGTTCTAGAATCCTACGAAGTTAGAAAGCTTTAGTTGCATCTGAAGGGGTCAAGAAGTGATACTGTGATGGGCTGAAGGATAGACTGGCATAGCTTGGAGGTCAAGAGGATCTCAGTGGTAGAAGGTAGTTATTAATATTGATAACAATGGTGTACCACTATAAGACAATACCACCTGGAGTCTAATGACTTTTAGTTTAGAAGATGCTAATCATGCCAGAAGGCTATGTAAGCATGAACCAAAGATACAGAGCAGAATTAAAAACAAGAATGGGTCTATAAGAGGAAATAAAGTCCAAAGCTGTTCAGAAAGTCTACCTTAGGCCTGTCCCAGCCAAGAGATCTATAGTATAATTTATTCAGACCCTAGAATAGTCTAGTGCTTTCTTTTTAAATTGGTTACTGCATTTATTTACATTTCAAATGTTATCCCCCTTCCTCCTTTCCTCTTGGAAAGTCCCCTATACCATCTCCAATCCTCCTGCTTCTAAGAGAGTGCTCCTCCACCCACCCAGCCACTCCTGCCTCATCACCCTTCACCGGGGCATTGAGCCTTCACAGAAACAAGGGCCTCCCCTCCCACTGATGCCAGATAAGGCCATCTTCTGCTACATATGTGGCTGCAGCCATGGGTTTCTTCATGTGTATTCTTTGGTTGGTGGTTTAGTTCTTGGGAGCTCTGGGAGTCTGGTTGTACTTTCTTTGACTTTTGAGTGATTTTTCTGAAATATTGACCCAGAAACAATAGGATTTGCTAAAGAAGATGCATTTGCCTCCCATGTCTATAGAACAATATCCAGCACTCTCCAGCTTCTGAGAATTTCTATCAGGAGGCTGAGATTCTGTTGGGCCTCTTTAGCATCTCCTTCCAGATAGATTGTAAGTTTAGAAAGAGATTTCTGACATTCGTCTCTGTAGAAGAGATTCATACTACCTAAGAGAGATCTCAAATCTTTCCAAATCAGCACAAAAATTGCCCATTTTGGGACCATATTGTTTGTGGCTAATATTCCAAAACTAGAAATGCCTGAACTTCTAAGGACTTTTTGTTAGATTTGAAGCAAGAGCACAAAGCAAGGCATTTCTTCTCTAGGAAAAAAAGAAGGCTAGAAGGTAAAGAACATCAGAAGATAGGAACTCTGACCCATTACCAACCTGAGCAGAGAGAAGAGAAACCACCAGCAGTCTGTTACTTAGGAAAATAAACATGTTAGCCACATATACATTACAATAGTTTGCCCCCTTAAGGCTTACTTCAGTTTTTGGCTCCTGATTTCTTCTTTGATTGTCTGTCAATAGATTAATGTAGTAGACTAGAGTAGAGGAACACCAGAGCCTTTGGGGGATTGAATCCTTTTGGTCTAAGACCAGGGAAGTAGCCCTCTCTACACAGAAGTAGGTGAATAGTAAGAGAGGTTGTGAGGAACGTGGCAGGTCAGGTTTTGAAATATCAAAGCTAAATGGGAAAAGCCCCACCTGGTTGCAGATAAAACCACAGCTAGTTCTATTTCTTGGAATGTTGATGGCCTCTTCCATTACTACATAGTCTAAAGCATTTAAAGGAAAATTGGAGTCAGTGAGGTATGTGGTTATATTTGTGTTTCTTCGGATCACCTGGAACCAGAATTATAGATAGTTGTGAGTTTCCATGTGGGTCCTGGTTATAGAATCCAGAGTTTCTGTAAGAGTAACTGGAACCACTGAGCCATCTCTCCAGACCCTAGATTATCTCTTTCAAGCTTCCCGGGAGTTGTAGGGTGCCGTTGTTGCTATAGATGGTGTTTCATTGTAAGAATTTCACTCCACTGGGAATGAAAGCAAGGCTGTCATTGGATTATAGGGACTCAGGGAGCTCTATACAAGAAATAAGGTTCTATGTGAAGATAACGATTATATCTGAGGCTCTTTTCGTTTTAACAAAGAATGCCTTTATCCATACAGCCAAGGTGTGCTGGTTAGCTTAAGATTGTGTCAGCAAGTTAGGGTCATTTGGGAAGAGGGAATCTCAATTGAGAAAAATGTCCCCTCCAGACAGGCCCATTGAAGTTGGTGGTGCATTTTTTCTTCTTTTATTGAATATTTTCTTTATTTACATTTCAAGTGTTATCCCTTTTCCTGTTTCCCCTTCAGAAACCCACTATCCCATCTCCCTTTCCGTGCTTCTATGAGGGTGCTCCCCCACCCACCTACCAAATCTCTCCTGACTCCCCACTCTGGCATTTCCCTACACTGGGGCATCAAGCCTTAATTGATGCCTCCTGTGAGAGGATACAGCTCTATGTTAGCAGTGCTACCTCTGGTGGGGGCAGGGTGTGGGAGTGGTATAAGAAAATAGACTGAGCAAGCAATGAAAGAGGAAGCCAGTAAGTAGCATTCCCCTGCATCAGCCCCTGGCTCTAGGTTCCTGCTCTGACTTCCTTTCAAGACATCCCTGGGTGACTGACTGAGATGTAGAACTATAAACTGAAATGAAGCTTTGCCAACCCATGTTGGTCATGGTGTTTAATATAGCAACAGAAAGCCTAGTAAACCAAGGCTCCTGTCTAATCTGTTGATTTCTCAGAAGTTACCCTGAAATATGCCCATGTGGCCATTTTGATGGGTCTTGAAATGCACAATGGCCACTTGAGTTGAAATCCTGATGACTTCTAATAGGTCCAAAATCTCAGGAGAATATGCCACTTGTTTTGTTTGTTTGTTTGTTTGTTTGTTTTGTTTTGTTTTATTGGTGTTATTGTTGTTGTTAATTTATTTTTTTATTTTTACACTCCAGATTTTATCCCCCTCCTGGGCCATGCCCCGCAGGGTTCAACATCCTATACCTCCTTCCCACAACTCCACAACCCCCACCTCTTGTCTCCACAAGGATGTCCCCACCCCACACACCTCACCAGACCTCTGAACTCCCTGGAGCCTCCAGTCTCTTGGGGATTAGGTGCATCTTCTCTGACTGAACCCAGACCCAGGAGTCCTCTGCTGTATATGTGTTGGAGGTCTTTTCTCGGCTGGTGTATGCTGCCTGGTTGGTGATCCAGTGTCTAAGAGATCTCAGGGGTCTAGGTTAATTGAGACTGCTGGTCCTCCTACAGGGTTGCCCTCCTCCTTAGCTTCCTCCAGCTTTTCCTAATTCAACCAGAAGGCTCAGCAGCTTCTGTTTGTTGGTTGGGTGCACATATCTGCATCTGCCTCTTTCAGCTGCTTGTTGGGTTTTGGGAGGATAGTTATGATAGGTCTCCTTTTGTGAGTGTTCCATATACCCAGTGATAGTGTGATCCTTGAGCTGGATTTCACTTTGGACGTGTCTCTCGACCTCATTTTCCCCCTTTCTTCAGGCTCTTCTCACGTTTGTCCATGCAGTTTTTTCAGACAGGAAGAATTATGGGTTAGAGCTTTGGCTGTGGGATAGCAACCCCATCACTTACTTGGTGCCTTATCTCTCTGCTGGAGGTGGATTCAATAAGTTCCCTCTCCCCACTGTAGGGCCTTTCATCTAGGGTCCCCCTGTGAGTTCTGAGAGTTTCTAACTTCCCTGGTCTCTAGTACATTCTAGAGGGTCTTCCCACCCTCCTTCCTCCTGAGGTCCCATGTTTCCATTCTTTCTGCTGACCCTCAGGGCTTCAGTCCTTTACCCCCACCCAATACCAGATCATGTTTCCCTCTCCGCCTACCTCCATCCCCTCCCCCCCATTTCCCCCTCTCTCACTTCCCCCTTGTGATTGCTTTTTTCTCCTTCCCAAGTGGAACTGAAGTGACCTCACTTGGGCCCTTCGCTTGTTGACCTTTTAGAATTCTATGGACTGTATCCTAGGTATTCTGTACTTTTTTGTGGCTAATATCCACTTATTAGTGAGTACATACCATGCATGTCCTTTTGGGTCTGAGTTACCACACTCAGGATGACATTTTCTAGTTTCATCCATTTGCCTGCAAAACTCAGCATGTCGTCATTCTTAATAGTTGAGTAGTATTCCATTGCGTAAATAAACCACGTTTTCTGGATCTATTCTTCTGTAGTGGGACATCTACAGAACTGGTTGGTTGTTTCCAGCTTCTGGCTATTGAAAATAAGGCTGCTATGCCTTGGACTCATTGGCACAGGAGAAATTTCCTAAACAGAACTGAAATGGCTCATGCTCTGAGATCAAGAATTGATAAATTGGACCTCATGAAACTGGAAAGCTTCTGTAAGGCAAAGGACACTGTCAATAAGACAAATAAGCATCCTACAGATTGGGGAAAAAATCTTCACTTACCCCACATCTGGTAGAGGGCTAAATCCAAAATATATAAAGAACTTAAGAAGCTAACCACCAAAAAAAAATAAACAAACAACCCAATCAAAAAATGGGGTATAGAACTAAACTGAAAATTCTCAATAGAGGAATCTCGAATGGCTGAGAAGCACCTAAAGAAACATTCAAAGTTCTTAGTGATCAGACAAATGCAAATCAAAACAACCCTAAGATTCCACCTTACATCAGTCAGAATGGCTAAGATCAAAACCTCAGGTGACAACACATGTTGGCCAAGATGTGGAGAAAGGGGAACACTCCTCCATTGCTGATGGGGTTGCAAACTGGTAGAACCACTCTGGAAATCAATTTGGAGGTTTCTCAGAAAATTGGAAATAGACCTACCTAAAGATCTAGAAATATCATTTGTTTTTCTTTTTGTTTCAATTTTAAATTTTTAAAGCTTTTGAACATTTCACACATGGGTACAGTATTTACATATTTACATAATTTTGACTTCTTTCCTCTTTAATTGCTCCTACATCATCTCTTTGACTCCCTTTCAAATTCATTCTTTATCATTTAGTATTAGTATATATGCATATACATTATACATGTATGTGTATAAATGTACAACCTACAGAGTCCATATAGTGTTCCTGCTATATACACGTGCTTGGGACTAACCTCCTGGGATTTGTTAATCTGTCAGGGAGCTCATCCTTGGAGAAAACTGCTTCTCCTTCTCTCCACAGCCATTGATGGCCTACATTCCTTCACCTAGAGGTGAGAACTTGTGAAAATTTCACCTCCACATTGGCATGTCAAATGGTGTTGCCATTATTTATGCATTGTTTAAGCAACCACACTGCTGATATTTTATGGGCACAATTTCCCTGTCATGTCTAGAAGATATTATCTATCAGTGATCGTACTGGTACTCTTGCTCTTACATTCTTTCCACATAGGGGCATGTGTAAATCAGGGTAATGCGCAATAAGGAGGCACTTTCTCTTTCAGGTCTCTGTGTCTGAGTCACATGGAATACATGAATGTATGTGAAGGTTAAGTCCCATACCTGTCCCCAGCTACAGGACCCTAGTGAGGGTGAACAGTTCTGCTTTGGTGGGTGATGTGGAATTACCAAGAAGAGGCCTAGATCCTATAAACTCTGTGAGGTTCCCTGCTGTATACTTGGAAATCCTGTATCCTGCCACCATGTTGATACTTGGATTTGTAAAGTGAATATCCTCAGGTTAGGAAAGTAGGGCATCCTGTAGATCTGGTCTAGCATTGTAGGTAAAGTCTATTGCCTGTACACCAATGCCATAGAGGAGCATTGGAGTTAGGATCTTACAGTAAAGTGGCAACATTTAAAATGTAGCATGGTTTTACAAGTTGCTCTAGAATTTATAAGAGAAACATCTGGTTCCTACTGAGATTCATCCAAAAATGCTTCAGTTGATAGATTTAAAGTAGTAAGTTATCATATCTATCACAGGGTCTGTTTAGACTCCTCCTCCATTGAGACAGACACAGCTGCCATTTCTCAGAGAGAAGCAGGGCTACCTTGTACCTCTAGGTCTAATGAGTTGGAAATATAAACAACTGGGTGCTGGAAGGATCCTAAAGTCTGTCTGAAACTTCCATGGCTACCTTTTGCTTACATACATAGAGAGAAGGATCTAGTAAGATCAGTGTCTGCTTTAGAGGCTGATGAGGCCTGTAAGGGAGAAACAGCAGATGACTTTAAAACTCATAGAATGAATGCAGCCCACCAGTTAGCACAATCATGATTGGTGTGCCTCAGAGAGGCAGAGCCCTGAAGACTATGTGTGCTGAGGATTTCATGCTGTTGGGGAGCATTGCCCTGCTTGTTGCCCTTGAGGTCTATATGGACTTTCTTATCTATGCACTCTATGAAAACTTTAGCAGGGCTTCTACCCCTCACTGGGCAGTATTATTGGTGCTCACAATAATAGTGATTGATCTTTTCCAAACATTGCTGCTGGAGCAGATTAATGTTCCTTTTAGGACTTGTATAAGATCATGATAAATAATAAAATAGTTGATCCTTTCTTTTTAAACAAAAATTTCAGCATGAGAGTAAAGAGAATCTGGCTGAAGAAATTACCTTGCTTTCTTACACTTTGTTAATCTATAACGAGTCACTTAGTTATGAATATATGTAGGCCCTTGGGAATATTTTTTTCTTCACCTGTAATATGTAATTTTTTTCATGTAAAGGTACTGGGGAATATATTTATTCTTTTAATCATTCACCAAAAGAAAAAGAATGTAATCACATTGGAATTTCTATGTTGCTTGCAAGATGTTGCTTGGATATATAAGCTGCGGGAGAAAAAAATAAAGTTGTTCAAGGTTGTTGAAGAACCCACTGGGGTGTGTGTGTGTGTGTGTGTGTGTGTGTGTGTGTGTGTGCGCACGCGCGCGCGTGTGTGTGTGTGTGATTCTTTCCCACTTTTTCTTCTCACCAGCCCCAAAAAGTTTCTTGCTAGGCCCCCAGGGAATTTTTCACTACATCCAGTGGATCAAACTTTGTTCCTTCAGAGAAAAGTCTCTGGAGTTCAATTGCTGACGCCCCACCTTAGTATACCCTTAACTGTTGAAGTTGGTCTTGGTAAGAGACCATTTCATTTCATGGATCCAGTCTAATACCTCTTTCTCTGATCCCTTTAAGGCCTCACAAAGAGGCCTGCTTTTTTTTCCTTTTTTCTTTTTTTGTTTCCCTCACCATTCTACCCCCATTACTGCCCTCCCCCCAACAATAACGTTCACTGGGGGTTCAGTCTTGGCAGGACCAAGGGCTTCCCCTTCCACTGGTGATCTTACTAGGCTATTCATTGCTACCTAGGCAGTTGGAACCCAGGGTCAGTCCATGTATAGTCTTTGGGTAGTGGCTTAGTCCCTGGAAGCTCTGGTTGGTTGGCAGTGTTGTTCATATGGGGTCTTGAGCCCCTTCAAGCTCTTCCAGTCCTTTGTAAAATTCCTTCAATGGGGGTCCTTTTCTCAGTTCAGTGGTTTAATGATGGCATTCGCCTATGTATTTGCTGTATTCTGGCTGTGTCTCTCAGGAGAGATCTACATCTGGTTCCTGTCAGCCTGCACTTCTTTGCTTTATCCATCTTATCTAGTTCGGTGGCTGTATATGTATGGGCCACATGTGGGGCAGGCTCCGAATGGGTGTTCATTCTGCCTCTGTTCTAAACTTTACCTCACTATTCCCTGCCAAGGGTATTCTTGTTCCCCTTTTAAAGCAGAAGTGAAGCATTCGCATTTTGATCATCCGTCTTGAGTTTCTTGTGTTCTGTGAATATAGGATAATTCGAGCATTTGGGCTAAGAGCCACTTATCAATGAATGCATACCATGTGTGTTTTTCTGTGATTGGGTAACCTCACTCAGGATGATATTTTCCAGTTCCATCCATTTGCCTACGAATTTCATAAAGTCATTGTTTTTGATAGCTGAGTAATATTCCATTGTGTAGATGTACCACATTTTCTGTATCCATTCCTCTGTTGAATGGCAACTGGGTTCTTTCCAGCTTCTGGCTATTATAAATAAAGCTGCTATGAACATAGTGGAGCATGTGTCTTTGTTACATGTTGGGGCTTCTTTTAGGTATATGCCCAAGGGAGGTATAGCTGGGTCCTCAGGTAGTACAATGTCCAATTTTCTGAGGAAACTGCAGATTGATTTCCAGAATGGTTGTACCACTCTGCAATCCCACCAACTGTGGAGGAGTGCTCCTCTTTCTCAACATCCTCACTAGTATTTGCTGTTGCCTGAGTTTTTGATCTTAGCCATTCTCACTGGTGTGAGGTGAAATCTCAGGGTTGTTTTGATTTGCATTTCCGTTATAACTAAAGATGTTGAACATTTCTTTAGGTGTTTCTCAACCATTTGGCATTCCTCAGCTGTAAATTCTTGCTTAGCTCTGAACCCCATTTTTTAATAGGGTTATTTGTCTCCCTGCGGTCTAACTTCTTGAGTTCTTTGTATATTTTGGTTATAAGCCCTCTATCAGTTGTAGGATTGGTAAAGATCTTTTCCCAATCTGTTGGTTGCCATTTTGTCCTAACAACAGTGTCCTTTGCCTTACAGAAGCTTTGCAGTTTTATGAGATCCCATTTGTCAATTCTTGATCTTAGAGCATAAGCCATTGGTGTTTTGTTCAGGAAATTTTTTCCAGTGCCCATGTGTTCCAGATGCTTCCCCACTTTTTCTTCTATTAGCTTGAGTGTATCTGGTTTGGTGTGGAGGTCCTTGTTCCACTTGGACTTAAGATTTGTACAGGGTGATAAGCATGGATCGATCTGCATTCTTCTACATGCTGACCTCCAGTTGAACCAGCACCATTTGCTGAAAATGCTATCTTTTTCCATTGGATGGTTTTGGCTCCTTTGTCAAAAATCAAGTGACCATAGGTGTGTGGGTTCATTTCTGGGTCTTCAATTCTATTCCATTGGTCTATCTGTCTGTCTCTGTACCAATACCATGCAGTGTTTTTCACTATTGCTCTGTAATACTGCTTGAGTTCAGGGATAGTGATTCCTCAATAAGTCCTTTTATTGTTGAGGATAGTTTTAGCTATCCTGGGTTTTTTGTTATTTCAGATGAATTTGCAAACTGTTCTGTCTAACTCTGTGAAGAATTGGATTGGTATATTGATGGGGATTGCATTGAATCTGTTGATCGCTTTTGGTAAAATGGCCATTTTTACTATATTAATCCTGCCAATCCATGAGCATGGGAGATCTTTCCATCTTCTGAGATTTTCTTCAATTTCTTTCTTCAGAGGCTTGAAGTTGTTATTGTACAGATCTTTTACTTGCTTGGTTAAAGTCACACCGAGGTATTTTATATTATTTGGAACTATTATGAAGGTGTTGTTTCCCTAATTTCTTTCTCGGCTTGTTTCTCTTTTGTGTAGAGGAAGGCTACTGATTTATTTGAGTTAATTTTATACCCAGCCACTTTGTTGAAGTTGTTTATCAGGTTTAGTAGTTCTCTGGTGGAACTTTTGGGATCACTTAAATATACTATCATATCATCTGCAAATTTGACTTCTTCTTTTCCAATCTGTATCCCCTTGACCTCCTTTTGTTGTCAGATTGTTCTGGCTAGAACTTCAAGAACTATATTGAATAAGTAAGGAGTGAGTGGGCAGCCTTGTCCAGTCCCTGATTTTAGTGGGGTTGTTGCAAGTTTCTCTCCATTTAGTTTAATGTTAGCTACTGGTTTGCTGTATATGGCTTTTACTATGTTTAGGTATGGGCCTTGGATTCCTATTCTTTCCAGGACTTTTATCATGAAGGGGTATTGAATTTTGTCAAATGCTTTTTCAGCATCTAATGAAATGATCATGTGGTTTTGTTCTCTCAGTTTGTTTATATAATGGATCACGTTGATGGTTTTCCATATATTAAACCATCCTGCATGCCTCAGATGAAGCCTACTTGATCATTACACCAGACTTCTAACCAGAGACTATGAAAGCCAGAAGATCATGGACAGATGTCATACAGACCCTAATAGAACACAAATGCCAGCCCAAGTTACTGCATCCAATGAAACTCTCAATTAACATAGATGGAGAAACCAAGATATTCCATGACGAAACCAAATTTACACAATATCTTTCTACAAATCCAGCCCTACAAAGGATAATAAATGGTAAAGCTCAATGCAAGGAGGCAAGCTACACACTAGAGAAAGCAAGAAATTAATCTTTTTGCAACAAAAAAAGAGGAGACAAGCACACAACCATATCCTCACCTCCAAATTCCAATGTAACAGGAAGAAACAATCACTATTCCTTAATATCTCTCAATATCAATGGTCTCAACTTCCCAATAAAAAAACGCAGATTAACAAACTGGATATGTAATGAGGACCCAGGATTTTGCTGGGTACAAAAACAAACCTCAGAGACAAAGACAGATAATGACTCAGAGTAAAAGTCTAAAAACAACTTTCCAAGCAAATGGTTTGAAGAGACAAGCTGGAGTAGCAATTCTAATGTTGAATAAAATTGATTTTCAACCAAAAGTCATCAAAAAAGATAAGGAAGGACACTTCATATTCATCAAAGGAAAAATCCACCAAGATGAACTTTCAATCCTAAATATCTATGCTCCAAATACAAGGGCACCTACATACATAAAAGAAACCGTACGAAAGCTCAAAGCACATATTGCACCTCACACAACAATAGTAGAAGATTTCAACACCCCACTCTCATCAATGGACAGGTCATGGAAAGAGAAATTAAACAGAGAAATATACAAACTAACAGAAGTCATGAACAAAATGGAGTTAGCAGATATTTATAGAACATTCTATCCTAAAACAAAAGGATATACCTTCTCACCACCTCATGGCACTTTCTCCAAAATTGACGATATAATTGGTCATAAAACAGGCCTCAATAGATACAGAAAGATAGAAATAATCCCATGAGTCCTATCAGACCACCACGGGCTAAAGCTGGTCTTCAACAACAATAAGGGAAGAATGCCTACATATACGTGGAAATTGAACAATGCTCTACTCAATGATAACCTGGTCAAAGAAGAAACAAAGAAAGAAATTAAAGACTTCTTAGAATTTAATGAAAATGAAGGTACTACATACCCAAACTTATGGGACACATGAAAGCTGTGCTAAGAGGAAAACTCATAGCTCTGAGTGCCTGCAGAAAGAAACAGGAGAAAGCATATATCAGCAGCTTGATGGCACAGCTAAAACCTCTAGAACAAAAAGAAGCAAATACACTCAGGAGGAGTAGAGGGTAGGAAATAATCAAACTCATAGCTGAAATCAATGGAGTTGAAACAAAAAAGACTATACAAAGAATCAAAAGAACCAAAAGCTGGTTCTTGAGAAAATCAAAAAGATAGATAAACACTTAGCCAGACTAAACAGAGGACGCAGAGAGTGTGTCCAAATTAACAAAATCAGAAATGAAAAGGGAGACATAACAACAGAATCAGAGGAAATTCAAAAAATCATCAAATCCTAATATAAAAGCCTATAGTCAACAAAAATGAAAATCTGGAGGAAATGGACAATTTTCTAGACAGATACCAGGTACCAAAGTTAAATCAAGAACAAATAAACCATCTAAACAACCCCATAACTCTTTTTTTTGTGGATAAAAATTTTAGTTGATTGTACATATTTCTTAACTATTTTTTTTCAAAAATATGCTTAATGACTCTCCGATAATTTCCATTGATTTTTTTATTATTAACTTGAGTATTTCTTATATACATTTCAAGTGTTCAACCCCATAACTCTTAAAGAAATAGAAGCAGTTATTAAACATCTCACAACCAAAAAGAGCCCAGGTCCGGATAGGTTCAGTGCAGAATTCTATCAGATCTTCATAGAAGAACTCATACCAATAATATGCAAACTATTGCACAAAATTGAGACAGACGGGATGCTACCAAATTCCTTCTATGAAGCCACTATTACTCTTATACCTAAACCACAGAAATACCCAACAAAGAAAGAGAACTTCAGACCAATTTCCTTTATGAATATCGACACAAAAAGTACTCAATAATATTCATGCAACCCGAATCCAAGAGCACATCAAAACAATCATCCATCATGATCAAGTAGCCTTCATCCCGGGTATGCAGGGATGGTTTAATACAGAAAACCATCAATGTAATCCACTATATAAACAAACTGAAAGATAAAAACCACATGATCATTTCATTAGATGCTGAAAAATCATTTGACAAAATTCAACACCCCTTCATGATAAAAGTCCTGGAAAGAACAGGAATTCAAGGCCCATACCTAAACGTAGTAAAAGTCGTATACAGCAGGTAACATTAAACTAAATGGAGAGAAATGTGAAGCAATCCCACTAAAATCAGGGACTAGACAAGGCTGCCCACTCATTCCCTACTTATTAAATATAGTTCTTGAAGTTGTAGCCAGAGGAATCAGACGGCGAAAGGAGATCAAGCCGATACAGATTGGAAGGGAAGAAGTCAAAATATCACAATTTGCAGGTGATATGATAGTATATTTAAGTGAACCCAAAAGTTCCACCAGAGTACTACTAAATCAGAGTACTAATAAAAACCTTCATCAAAGTGGCTGGGTATAAAATTAACTCAAATAAATCAGTAGCCTTTTTCTACACAAAAGAGAAACAAGCCGAGAAAGAAATTAGGGAAACGACACCCTTCATAATAGTCCCAAATAGTATAAAATACTTCGGTGTAACTTTAACCACGCAAGTGAAAGATCTGTATGATAAGAACTTCAAGCCTCTGAAGAAAGAAATTGAAGAAAATCTCAGAAGATGGAAAGATCTCCCAGGTTCATGGATTGGTAGGATTAATTATAGTAAAAATGGCCTCTTTATCAAAAGCGATCTACTGATTCAAGGCAATCCCCATTAAAATTCCAATCAAATTCTTCATATAGTTAGACAGAACAGTTTGCAAATTCATCTGGAATAACAAAACCCAGGATAGCTAAAACTATCCTCAACACTAAAAGGATTTCTGGGGGAATCACTATCCCTGAACTCAAGCAGTATTACAGAGCAGTAGTGATAAAAACTATATGGTATTGGTACAGAGACAGACAGATAGACCAGTGGAATAGAATTGAAGACCCAGAAATGAACCCACACACCTATGGTCAATTGTTTTTTGACAAAGGAGCCAAAATTATACAATGGAAAAAGATAGCATTTTCAGCAAATGGTGCTGGTTCAACTGGAGGTCAACATGTAGAAGAATGCAGATCAATCCATGCTTATCACCCTGTACAAAGCTTAAGTCCAAGTGGATCAAAGACCTCCACAAAAAACCAAATACACTCAGATTAATAGAAGAAAAAGTGGAGAAGAATCACGAACATATGCACACTGGAGAAAATTTCCTGAACAAAACACCAATGGCTTATACTCCAAGATCAAGAATTGAGAAATGGGATCTCATAAAACTACAAAGCTTCTGTAAGGCAAAGGACACTGTTGTTATGGCATAACAGCAACCAACAGATTGGGAAAAGATCTTTACCAATCCTACAACTGAGAAGGCTTATATCCAAAATATACAAGGAACTCACGAAGTTAGACAGCAGGAAGACAAATAACGCCATTAAAAATGGGGTTCAGAACTCAAACTAATAGAAGAAAAACTAGGGAAGCATCTGGAACACATGGGCACTGGAAAAAATTTCCTGAACAAAACACCAATGGCTTATGCTCTAAGATCAAGAATCGACAAATGGGATCTCATAAAACTGCAAAGCTTCTGTAAGGCAAAGGACACTGTGGTTAGGACAAAACGGCAACCAACAGATTGGGAAAAGATCTTTACCAATCCTACAACAGATAGAGGCCTTATATCCAAAATATACAAAGAACTCAAGAAGTTAGACCGCAGGGAAACAAATAACCCTATTAAAAAATGGGGTTCAGAGCTAAACAAAGAATTCACAGCTGAGGAATGCCGAATGGCCGAGAAACACCTAAAGAAATGTTCAACATCTTTAGTCATAAGGGAAATGCAAATCAAAACAACCCTGAGATTTCACCTCACACCAGTGAGAATGGCTAAGATCAAAAACTCAGGTGACAGCAGATGCTGGCGAGGATGTGGAGAAAGAGGAACACTCCTCCATTGTTGGTGGGATTGCAGACTGGTAAAACCATTCTGGAAATCAGTCTGGAGGTTCCTCAGAAAATTGGACATTGAACTGCCTGAGGATCCAGCTATACCTCTCTTGGGCATATACCCAAAAGATGCCTCAACATATAAAAGAGACACGTGCTCCACTATGTTCATCGCAGCCTTATTTATAATAGCCAGAAACTGGAAAGAACCCAGATGCCCTTCAACAGAGGAATGGATACAGAAAATGTGGTACATCTACACAATGGAATATTACTCAGCTATCAAAAACAACGAGTTTATGAAATTCGTAGGCAAATGGTTGGAACTGGAAAATATCATCCTGAGTGAGCTAACCCAATCACAGAAAGACATACATGGTATGCACTCATTGATAAGTGGCTATTAGCCCAAATGCTTGAATTACCCTAGATCCCTAGAACAAACGAAACTCAAAACGGATGATCAAAATGTGAATGCTTCACTCCTTCTTTAAATGAGGAAAAAGAATACCCTTGGCAGGGAAGGGAGAGGCAAAGATTAAAACAGAGACTGAAGGAACACCCATTCAGAGCCTGCCCCACATGTGGCCCATACATATACAGCCACCCAATTAGACAAGATGGATGAAGCAAAGAAGTGCAGACCGACAGGAGCCGGATGTAGATCTCTCCTGAGAGACACAGCCAGAATACAGCAAATACAGAGGTGAATGCCAGCAGCAAACCACTGAACTGAGAATAGGTCCCCTATTGAAGGAATCAGAGAAAGAACTGGAAGAGCTTGAAGGGGCTCGAGACCCCAAAAGTACAACAATGCCAAGCAATCAGAGCTTCCAGGGACTAAGCCACTACCTAAAGACTATACATGGACTGACCCTGGACTCTGACCCCATAGGTAGCAATGAATATCCTAGTAAGAGCACCACTGGAAGGGGAAGCCCTGGGTCCTGCTAAGACTGAACCCCCAGTGAACTAGTCTATGGGGGGAGGGCGGCAATGGGGGGAGGGTTGGGAGGGGAACACCCATAAGGAAGGGGAGGGGGGAGGGGGATGTTTGCCCGGAAACCGGGAAAGGGAATAACACTCGAAATGTATATAAGAAATACTCAAGTTAATAAAAAAAAAAAGTTAGAAGAAAAAAAAATGGGGTTCAGAGCTAAACAAAGAATTCACAGCTGAGGAATGCTGAATGGCTGAGAAACACCTAAAGAAATGTTCAACATCTTTACTCATAAGGGAAATGCAAATCAAAACAACCCTGAGATTTCACCTCACACCAGTCAGAATGGCTAAGAACAAAAATTGAGGTAACAGCAAATGCTGGTGAGAATGTGGAGAAAGAGGAACACTCCTCCATTGTTGGTGGGATTGCAGAGTGGTACAACCATTCTGGAAATCAGTCTGGAGGTTCCTCAGAAAGTTGGACATTGAACTTCCTGAGGACCCAGTTATACCTCTCTTGTGCATATACCCAAAAGATGCCCCAACATATAACAAAGACACGTGCTCCACTATGTTTATAGCAGCCTTATTTATAGTAGTCAGAAGCTGGAAAGAACCCAGATGCCCTTTGACAGAGGAATGGATACAGAAAATGTGGTACGTCTACACAATGGAATATTACTCAGCTATCAAAAACAATGACTTTATGAAATTCATAGGCAAATGGATGGAACTGGAAAATATCATCCTGAGTGAGGTAACCCAATCACAGAAAAACACACATGGTATGCACTCATTGATAAGTGGCTATTAGCCCAAATGCTTGAATTACCCTAGATGCACAGAACACATGAAACTCAAAAGAAGGATGACCAAAATGGGAATGCTTCACTCCTTCTTTAAAAGGGGAACAAGAATACCCTTGCCAGGGAATAGGGAGGCAAAGTTTAGAACAGAGGCAGAAGGAACACCCATTCAGAGCCTGCCCCACATGTGGCCCATACATATACAGCCACCCAATTAGATAAGATGGATGAAGCAAGGAAGTGCAGGCCGACAGGAACCAGATGTAGATCTCTCCTGAGAGACACAGCCAGAATACAGCAAATACATAGGCGAATGCCAGCAGCAAACCACTGAACTGAGAACGGGACCCCCGTTGAAGGAATCAGAGAAAGTACTGGAAGAGCTTAAAGGGGCTTGAGACCCCATATGAACAACAATGCCAACCAACCAGAGCGTCCAGGGACTAAGCCACTACCCAAAGACTATACATGGATTGAGCCTGGGCTCCAACTGCATAGGTAGCAATGAGTAGCCTAGTAAGATCACCAGTGGAAGGGGAAGCCCTTGGTCTTCCCAAGACTGAACCCCCAGTGAAGGTGATTGGTGGGGGGAAGGTGGAAATGGGGGAAGGATTGAGAGGGGAACACCCATATAGAAGGGGAAGCGGAGGGGTTCAGGTGATGTTGGCCCAGAAACCGGGAACGGTTATAACAATCGAAATGTAAATAAGAAATACTCAAGTTAATAAAGATAGAAAAAGAATATACCACAAGAAAAAAGAAAAAGAAAAAAGGAACGAATATATTTTTTAAAAAATTGGGTTCAGAGCTAAAGAATTCATAGATGAGGAATCTCCCATGGCTGAGAAGCACCTAAGGAAATGTTCAATGTTCAACCTCTCTTTAGTCATAAGGGAAATGCAAATCAAAGCAACCCTGAGATTCCACCTCACACCAGTCAGAATGGCTAAGATCAAGAACTCCGGTGACAGCAGATGCTGGGGAGGATGTGGAGAAAGAGAAACACTCCTCAATTGTTGGTGGGATTGCAGAGTGGTACAACCATTCTGGAAATCAGTCTGGAGGTTCCTCGGAAAATTGGACATTGCACTACCTGAGGACTCAGCTATACCTCTCTTAGGCATATACCCAAAAGATGCTCCAACATATAACAAAGACACATGCTCCACTATGTTCATTGCAGCCTTATTTATAATAGGCAGAAGCTGGAAAGAACCCAGTTACCCTTCAACAGAGGAATGGATACAGAAAATGTGGTACATCTATACAATGGAATACTATTCCACTATAAAAACAATGACTTTATGAAATTCATAGGCAAATAGATGGAACTGGAAAATATCATCCTGAGTGAGGTAACCCAATCACAGAAAAACACACATGGTATGCACTCATTGATAAGTGGCTATTAGCCCAAATGCTGGAATTACCCTAGATGCACAGAACACATGAAACTCAAGAACAATGACCAAAATGCAAATGCTTCACTCCTTCTTTAAAAGGGGAACAAGAATACCCTTGCCAGGGAATAGGGAGGCAAAGTTTAGAACAGAGGCAGAATGAATACCCATTCAGAGCCTGCCCCACATTTGGCCCATACATATACAGCCACCCAATTAGATAAGATGGATGAAGCAAAGAAGTGCAGGCCGACAGGAACCGCATGTAGATCTCTCCTGAGAGACACAGCCAGAATACAGCAAATACATAGGCAAATGCCAGCAGCAGTCCACTGAACTGAGAATGGGACCCCCGTTGAAGGAATCAGAGAAAGGACAGGAAGAGCTTGAAGGGGCTCGAGTCCCCATATGAACAACAATGCCAACCAACCAGAGCTTCCAGGGACTAAGCCATTACCCAAAGACTATACATAGCCTGACCCTGGGTTCAAACTGCATAGGCAGCAATGAATAACCTAGTAAGGGCACCAGTGGAAGGGGATGCCCTTGGTCCTGCCAGGGCTGAACCCCCAGTGAACGGGATTCTTGGGGGGAGGGCAGTCATGGGGGGGAGTATGGGAAGGGGAACACCCATATAGAAGGGGAGGAGGAGCGACTAGGGGGATGTTGGCCTCGAAACCAATAAAGAAATAATATTTGAAATGTAAATAAGAAATACCCAATTTAATAAAGATGGAAAAAAACTAAATGGTACCCTACAAGCACGAGAACTCCTTGGACCTTTGGTTATAGACAGCTCAGTAACTACATCTTTTGGGGGATTTGAGTCTTTGAGGGAGATAGATAGATAGATAGATAGATAGATAGATAGATAGATAGATAGATAGATAGATAGATAGATAGATAGCACTGTGATTTGAAGAGTTAGAGTAGTATTTTGTTCCAAAATAGGTTTTCTAGGCTATGAACTAATACGTTATTTATATACTGAATGAGGTTTCTTCAAGAGAGAAATTAAAGAGAAGATGGGTTTTAGTTAGAAGATATCTGTTCTAAGAAGATTTAAGGGTTAGAATTTATGGGATGGTTAGGAATTATGACCCTCACATGACCCTCAGGTTCTGTACCATTCCATAGGATCCATCTGACTTTTTATGACTATGATAACATTATATCATAGAAAGCTCCAGGGGCTGATCCACTCATTTATCAGCGAAAGTCTACAAGGCTTTTCATCCCTTGAGCTTTAAAGTAGTGCTTTTCATCCTTCCTAATGCTGTGACTTTTTAATACAGTTCTTTGTGTTATAGTGACACCCAATCATAAAAGTATTGTATTTTACTGCTACTTCATAACTGTAATTTAGCCACTATTATGAATCACAATGTAAATATCTAATATGCAACCCCAAAGGGGTCACGACCCAAGGCTGAGAACCACTGCTTTAATGGATATTGATATTTTGTGGAAAATTACTGGATACTTAAGAGTGATTGTGACAAGAAAGACTAAGGATCCACACCAAACTTCAGGTGGAATTGGTTGGGTGATGTAAGGGTTTGTAATAGACACTATAAGGAAAGAATGTGAGGTTTCAAAAACCTCTGAATTATAGAGTAGAAAAGTAGATATCAGGAATGTCACATGGTGTCTAAACTCTCAAAGAATCTTAAACTAGTCTTAAGTTTAGACATAATGTCTCTACGGAAGATAATATGACAACTACTTAGCACTAGAAAGGAATGAATAAAGTTTTTTTTAAAGGGTGTTGAACTGATTAGTTGAGGTCTGTCCTTGATATTAGTGAAAAGGGATGGAGATTGAAATCTAACCAAACAAGGTACTCAATCCCATATCCAAAAGAAATATACATGTAGGGCTAGCTGAAGCTCATCCATGAGACAGAGACTATGTAGAGTTTTAGTCTGAAAAGTAAGGGAACTGTTTTTCATTATTTGGTGCTCCATAATCATTGTCAAAGAACAACATCAGGAGAATTGATTCTTTCTCAGGTTTCACCTGAGTCTGATGTTCCCTGGATGGAGATTGGCTCTCCCCAACAAAGGTAAGAGAGACATTCTCCCTTCCAACGACTTCCCTCCACTTTACAACTGGAACATAACCCCTGGGTAGGCCAACAGTCCAGTGGCTTTGGACACTTTCAGTTACAATGTTCTAGGTACAATGACAGCAGAAAAGAGGTCTTTGAATAGAGGCTGAGCTCATCCTCTTGGACTGAATAAAGTAGCCACTACAGTGATCTAAGATGTCTTGAGATGGAAAAGGAGGAAACGGTTGCTAGGATTATTAATTTAGTCCTTTCTCTTGTCTATTTCTTCCTCCACTTTGGCAACCATGAGCTCTCCTTTTGAAGAAAGCTATGTGTAATAAAGTAGAAATGATGCAGGGACCACTGGTCCAGGGTTTCATCTATTAGCTGGCTTACACAATGTAAGTCAGCATGGATAAGCCCTCTGATTCTTGGAATCCATATTAGTGTGCTTGTGTGTTGTTACAGCTGGTCTAAGCTAAAATAAAGTGGGGTTTTCAAAGCTCCTGCTATTTCCTATAACTTACGGCTAGTGAGTTTGGTAATGACCTTTTTATGTCCTCTAAAGACAGGTAATCAGTTTCATAAAACCCTTTCTCCACCCCACTCCCTATATAAATTGCCCAATATGACCAGCAGGCCTTTGTGTGGGGCATGGCAATGAAATTGGGACAAGTTGTAGTTCATGAGTATGAACACCATCAGCCCTGAACTACAGGACTTTTCCTTATCCATGCAGCAAGTGGTCAGAGTGGCATAGACATTTTGATGGGCTTTAAAAGTTTCAGGAAGTCCCTAAAACTGATCAGATATACCAGTCCCTGCTCTACTGCTAAGAGACACTGTCAGACTAGCTGAGCTGCCTGAAATTAGTAGAGACAAGCCTAGCTGCTTGAAAGAAGCTCATATCAACCGATCTGTTTAGAAAAGATACCCTCCAACCTACTTGTCTGCCTGTAAATCATGCAGTGAGCTACAAATTTCTAGATATTTTGTGAGCTATCACCCATGTTGGGGTGAACTTTGGTTGATACAACTATCTTTGAGATAGGCCTGCTCCCATAAGTAAGCTGAATAAAACTCCTTAGTGCACCAAGTTGAACAGGGACAGTTTTCTTACTTTGGTATGTTTTAGATTCCCTGTCAGGTATTAAGACACGTTTGTTCACTTCCAGTATTAAATAACAACTGATCATATCTAGTGTCACATGACCCCTGACATTAACTTGCAAGACAGTGCATTTCTATGTGTTTAAGTCACTAATTTTGTGACAATATATTGTAGTAGCCACAGGAAAGGAAAGATACAGATGCAGATTCTCTATCAAAACAGAGTTGGGGGCTGGAGAGATGGCTCAGTGGTTAAGAGCACTGACTGCTCTTCCAGAGGTCCTGAGTTCAATGGTGGTTCATGACCATCTGTAATGGGATCAGATGCCCTCTTCTGGTGTGTCTGAAGACAGCGACCATGTACTTATATAATAAATAAATAAAACTTAAAAAAACATGGCCAATTATTTAAAAAAAAACAGTTGACTTCTACTACTGATCAATGGTGACCTGTCTCCACAGAAACGTACACATAGGGAGGTAGAGCTCATTGGCAGAATATTTACCTGCAGAGATCCATACCCAGCCCACAAGATGGCGCTCTCCACACTCATAACCCACCAGGAGCAAGTATGAGCAAGCCACTTAACCAATATGGGAACTAAGTAATGAATGAACATATGCCTTGTCAAAGACATGAAGTAGGAGAATAGACAGAGAATGAGATCCAGAAAGTCTTATAAAATCAGCGTCTGTGAAAAACAAGTTGGCAAAAATAAAAGCTGAACTACCACCTCCTCCCTGGCCTAGCCAGGGCTTACTGAATCCAGCTCACTGGGGCAATTGCAAAAGCACTTCGGCAAGTGACCTACAGCATTATTACATACAAGGCCGGTATGCATATCCAAGGGGGAAGATTTTAGTTGATAAGGAATCTTGCAATGCATGAGGTTGCGTATTTAGCAAGTAGAAGAAAACTTGCGCTGTGCAAACGAGCCAAACACCCTTTGAGCCCCAACACGGAGGGTCCATGGAGCTACTAACCCTTCTTTCTTTGTTCCAGTTTGCAGTCACCCTCAGAAGTGTGTTTTTATTTAATAAACTCTCTGAGCCTTTTCCATGATTGTCTCTGGGTCAATTTCTCATTCCAGGACTTAAGGGCCTGGAAATTCTTTTGGAGGTATATTCTGAAACCTAATATCTGCTGACATTGGTCAGCAAGCCAAGCAAAAGGCTGAAATGTAAAAGTCCTACTTATTCCAGGAGCACCTGAGAGGAACCACTCCATGTGCAGGCATATTCCAGGCAGCTAAGCATTTTGCGCACCCTTCACTTGCAGATTCCTGTGAGAGAAGTCATCTAGTCATGAGCCTAGGTTCAAAGTTTACCCCACTATAGGGAAGAAAAATTTCATGAATTGAAAACATTGTAAAATCTTACATTACCCATGTCCCACAGAAGCTCTCTGGTAACCCGTAGTAACCTCAAAATGGCCATGAATGTCTTCTTTCTCTCCCTCTGGATTTTTTCAGCAATCACTCTTTTTCCTCACTTGCCCACTTTCCCCCCTTGCTTCCCACCTTCCCTTCTTTTCCTTCCTTTCCTTCCTTCCCTCCTTCCTTTTTTCCTGCCTTTCTTCCTTCTTTCCTTCATTCCCTTCCTTCATCACCTCTTTCCTTACTTCTTTCTCCACTTCCTTTTAGTTTTCCCTGAGGTTCTTGGGCACAGTGGCAAAATGACAGGAAGGGAGCTGTCTGGGCATTTATTATCGGTCAAGACACTGAGGTATAGGCAGGATGGCATCAGGAGTCACAGGCTTGTAGAATCGGTCTGGATGGCTATGCACAGTGATGAGGGGAGTCCAGATTTTGAGTATGCCCAGCCACAGCTTTGCTGCTTCACTGAGCTCCTGTGCAATGCTGGGACCTCATGTGCGTCTCTGCATTCACGTCATTTCTTCTTTGCTCTATTTCTGAGCTTCCTGCTATACTTCTGTCTTGTCATATCCCATTTACTTTACATGTGCTTTGGCTTTCCTTCTCACTCTAGATAGTTATATTTCAGAAGAATATGGACGTAAGAAAGGCTATTCATTTGTGCTTTTACCCTGGATAGCAATCTGGAGGGTCAGCAGGAAGCCCTGAGCCATTTGGGTAGGCAAGCCTGGAGAGAATAAGGGAAGTCATGAGTGAATGTGCATTCTTTGACATGAGCACAGCCATGTCAAGAACCCCAATGTCTCATGCCCTGTAAAGTGACAGAGCTTTTCCAAGGTCAGGCTCTGGGGGATGGCAAAGCCTTCTTCCTGTAGTTCATGTGCAGATTTTGGTAGAATGTGCTGAAAATGTCCACCTTAGCTTTTTTCCCCTTATGTTTACAGCCTGAAGACTTCTCACCTATAAAGAATGCTCCTACTAAGAGCTAAATTAACTCAAGCTGTCTCTTTGTTCAACTATGTGCAACAAACTCACCTCTTTATGCATATCTTTTATTATTATGCCTCCTCATTAAACTGTATGTAGTAAATGTGCTGAGCTTCCACAATTCTGTGCTTCTCCATAAAGAGGTGGTCCACCCGGTGCCAGCTTTTCTGCGTTTGTGTTAGTTTTTTCATCATTTCTTCACCACTCAAGTCAGACCAATCCCTGGAGTCATACAGAGTATAACACAAGCTGCTTCTTCACGAACCTAGATAGTTGGACATTCTAAGAGCCTCTTAGGAAAGCAAATCTAGTTCCATCAGGATAAAATTGAAATATCCTCAGAGGTACCCATAGTGGGGACTTACAACTCAGTGTCCCATGATCCACAAAGAAATGACACTAACATTCTAACTCTCTAATAGACTATTCTCCAAAAATGCCCAAAGTTGGAGATAGATGAATCCATCATTTCTCCTAAGCTTCATAATTTTCTGTACACAACTGAACTGAGGTTGCTCCAAACCATCAGGTCTTCTTAGTGATTCTCAATATACAGTAGAGTGATAGATTCCCGGTTTCAGAGGCCCTCTGGTTTTGGCCTTCCCCACTTAGGAAATTCATTTCCTCAGCCTCCCTGCTCTGGTACATCCTCAAAAGCTAAGTATCAGTCTAATTCTGATAAGCTAGAGAAAAAGTTAGAGGCTTATTGTGCATCTTTATCTGACTTCAATGTAGCCTGAGTCATCAATAAGTTTGACCAAAGTATTGAAGAACCTATATTTCATCCTGGGTACCTCTGAAGAGACACATAGGCTTTAGATCAGAAGCTAGGAGATGTGTGGCTCAAAATTGCTCAATGTCCCAATGCCAGTCTACCTAGAATGTGTGTCCTCTGACATGACTTTGCTCAGTATTACACCACCATGGCAGTGACCAATAGACTTGGGCTGATAACAAAATGCCTCCTGGCAGCAATGGAAAAACATAATTAAGATAAGATTGAAGAGGTTGCTCAAGAAAGGGGGAAAAACCCTACCCGATCTCTGAACAAGGGTTAGCTGGGACCTTCAGCAACTGAAGGATATCTCACTTTGCCCTCCTCTTTATGTCTTGACTAAGGATGCTGAACATTTCTTTAGGTGGTTCTCAGCCATTCGATATTCCTCAGTTGAGAATTCTTTGTTTAGCTATTTAGTCTACTTTTAGTGGGGTTGATTGTATGGAGTCTAACTTCTTGAGTTCTTTGTATATATATTGGATATTATCCCTCTATCAGACGTTTGACTAATAAATATCTTTTCCCAATCTGTTGGTTGCCATTTTTCCTGTTGACATTGTCTTTTCCTTACAGAAGATTTGCAATTTTATGCGATCCCACTTGTCTAGTGTTGATGTTAGAGCATCAAGAACACATCAAAACGATTCTCCATCATGATCAAGTAGGTTTCATCCAAGGGATGGAAGAATGGTTCAACATACACAAATACATCAATGTAGCCTACTGTATAAACAAACTCAAAGAAAAAACCCACATGATCATCTCACTAGATGCTGAGAAAGCATTTGACAAAATTCAACACCCCTTCATGATAAAAGTCCTGGAAAGATCAGGAATTCAAGGCCCATATCTAAACATAGTAAAAGCAATATACAGCAAACCAGTAGCTAACATCTAATTAAATGGAGAGAAACTTGAAGCAATCCCACTAAAATCAGGGACTAGACAAGTCTGCCTACTCTCTCCTTAATTATTCAATATAGTTCTTGAAGTAATCATAGCAATCAGACAATGAAAGGAGGTCAAAGGGATACAAATTTGAAGGGAAGAAATCAAAACATCATTATTTGCAGACCATATGATAGTGTACTTAAGTGACCCCAAAAGTTCCACCAGAGAACTACTTAACCTGATAAACAAATTCAGCAAAGTGTTGGGGTATAAAATTATCTCAAACAAATCATTAGCCTTCCTCTACTCAAAGGATAAACAGGCCGAGAAAGAAATAAGGGAAATGACTCCCTTCAAAATAGTCCCAAATAATATAAAATATCTTGGTGTGACTTTAACCAAGCAAGTGAAAGATCTGTATGACAAGAACTTCGAGTCTCTGAAGAAAGAAATTGAGGAAGAGCTCAGAAGATGGAAAGATCTTCTATACTCATGGGTTGTCAGGACTAATAAAGATAGCCATTTTGCCAAAAGCAATCTACAGATTCAATGCAATCCCCATCAAAGTTCCTACTCAATTCTTTATAGTGATAGAAAGAGCAATTTGCAAATTCATTTGGAATAATAAAATACCCAGGATAGTGAAAACTATACTCAACAATAAAAGAACTTCTGGGGGAATCACTATCTCTGACTTCAACCAGTATTACAGAGCAATGGTCATAAAAGCTCTATGGTATTTGTACAGAGACAGGCAGATAGATCAGGTGAACAGAACTGAAGACCCAGAAATGAACCCATACACCTATGGTCATGTGATCTTTGACAAAGGTGCTAAAACCATCCAAAGGAAAAAAGATAGCATTTTTAACAAATGGTGCTGGTTCAACTGGAGGTCAGCATGTAGAAGAGTGCAAATCAATCCATTCTTGTCACCATGTACAAAAAGCTTAAGTCCAAGTGGATCAAGGACCTCCACATCAAACCAGATACAATCAAGCTAATATAGAAGAGAAAGTGGGGAAAAGCCTTGAACATATGGGCACTGGGGGAAATTTCCTGAACAGAACACCAATGGCTCATGCTCTAAGATCAAGAATTGACAAATAAAACTGCAAAAGTTCTGTAAGGCAAAGGACACTGTCATTAGGACAAAATGGCAACAATAGATTGTGAAAAGATCCTTACCAATCCTACATCTGATAGAGAGCTAATATCCAAAATATACCAAGAACTCAAAAAGTTAGACTCCAATGAGCCAAATAACCCTATTAAAAGTGGGGTACAGAGCTAAACAAAGAATTCTCACCTGAGAAACATTGAATTGCTGAGAAGTACCTAAAGAAATGCTCAACATCCTTAGTCATCAGGGAAATGTAAATCAAAACAACCCTGAGATTCTACCTCATACCAGTGAGAGTGGCTAAGATCAAAAACTCAGGTGACAGTAAATGCTGGTGAAAATGTGGAGAAAGAGGAATACTCTTCTATTGTTCATGGGATTGTAAACTAGTACAACAACTCTTGAAATCAGTCGTAAAGTTCCTCAGAAAGTAGGACATAGCACAACCTGACGACCCAGCTAAACCACTTCTGACCATATACCCAAAAGATGCGCCAACATATAACAAGAACACATGCTCCACTATGTTCATAGCAGTCTTATTTATAATAGCCAGAAGCTAGAGACAACCTAGATCTTGTTCACCAGAAGAATGGATACAGAAAATGTGGTACATTTACACAGTGGCGTACTACTGAGCTATCTAAAAACAATTACTTCATGAAATTCTTAGGCAAATGGATGGATTTAGAAAATACCGTCTTGAGTGAGGTAACCCAATCACAAAAGAACACACAAGATATGTACTCACTGATAAGTAGATATTAGCCCAAAAGCTTGAAGTACCCAAGATACAATCTACAGACCATATGAAGCTCATAAAGAAGGAAGACCGAAGTGTGGATGCTTCAGTCCTTCTTAGAAGGGGGAACAAAATACTCACAGGAGGAAATTTGGAGACCAAATGTAGTGCACTGATGGAAATGTAGTGCCTGAAGGAAAGGCCATCCAGAGACTACCACACCTGGGGATGCATCCCACATACAGTCTCCAAACCCAGACACTATTGCATATGCCAAGAATTTCATGCTGACAGGAGCCTGAGATAGGTATCTCCTGAGATGCTTTGCCAGACCCTGACAAACACATAGGTGATGCTTACAAACCCACCATTGGACTGAGAACAGGGTCCCTAATGGAGGAGTTAGTGAAAGGCCTGAAGTAGCTGAAGAACAACATAGGAAGAACAACAATATTAACAAACCAGACACCCCAGAGCTCCCAGGGACTAAACCACCAACCAAAGAATACACATGGAGTGACCCATTGCTCTAACAATATATGTAGCAGAGGATGGGCCTTGTTGGGCATAAATGGGGGAGAGGCCCTTGTTCCTGTGAAGGTTTGATTCCCCAGTGTAGGGGAATGCTAGGGCGATGAGGCAGGAGGGAGTGGGTGGGTAATGGAGGGAGCACCCTCATAGAAGCAGGGGGAAGGAGAATGGGTTTCTGGAGGGAAACCTGGAAAGAGTATAACATTTATAATGTAAATAAAGAAAATATCCAATTTAAAAAAGGAATCATTTTTGCCATCCTGGGTTTTTTATTTTTCCATTTGAAATTGATAGCTTCTCTTTCTATGTTTTGAAGAATTGTGTTGGAATTTTAATGATGATTGTGTTGAATCTGTAAATTGCTTTTAGTAGGATGGCCATTTTTACTATGTTAATCCTACCAATCCATGAGCATGGGAGATCTCTCTATTTTCTGAGGTCTTCTTTGGTTTCGTTCTTGAGAAATTTGAAGTTCTTGTCACACAGATCTTTCACTTGCTTGGTTAGAGTAATCCCAGATATTTTATATTATTTGTGACTATTGCCCACACCATTTTAAAAATCTACCTCACCATTAAATGTCTTCCTAAAATCATTCTTTTGTGTTTTGTCACATTCATAACATACATAGATGTCAGGTTGGTATTTATTTGTATAGCCCAAGGGATCATGCCTAAACTCAAAAGTTAAACAGAGTTCACAGAGTAGAAAGACCTGATGGTCTTAGATGCACTAACAGCAGCCCAAGAAGGAATCTGCCTAGGGACCCAGAAAGAAATATTCTTTCGAGTTTAGCAGGTTATGACAAGTTCATAACAGTATATTAAGAAATGAAGCGGGAAGTCCCACACCCGCGGATCCCGGCCCGCAGCAGCTCTCTGCTCCCAGACCCGGTGAGAGAGAGACCCAACCGCCTGGTCAGGTGGGCACTCCTGAGGCTGCAGAGCGGAAGAGACCACCAACTCTGCTCACCCCTGCCCACATCCCTGGCCCAAGAGGAAACTGTATAAGGCCTCTGGGCTCCCGTGGGGAAGGGCCCAGGAGCGGCAGGACCCCTGTGCCTGAGACACCGCCGGATCCTGAAAGAAACAGACCGGATAAACAGTTCTCTGCACCCAAATCCCTTGGGAGGGAGAGCTAAACCTTCAGAGAGGCAGACAAGCCTGGGAAACCAGAAGAGACTGCTCCCTGCACACACATCTCGGACGCCAGAGGAAAAAGCCAAAGACCATCTGGAACCCTGGTGCACTGAAGCTCCCGGAAGGGGCGGCACAGGTCTTCCTGGTTGCTGCCGCTGCAGAGAGCCCGTGGGCAGCACCCCACGAGCGAACCTGAGCCTCGGGACCACAGGTAAGACCAAATTTTCTGCTGCAAGAAAGCTGCCTGGTGAACTCAAGACACAGGCCCACAGGAACAGCTGAAGACCTGTAGAGAGGAAAAACTACACGCCAGAAAGCAGAACACTCTGTCCCCATAACTGACTGAAAGAGAGGAAAACAGGTCTACAGCACTCCTGTCACACAGGCTTATAGGACAGTCTAGCCACTGTCAGTAATAGCAGAACAAAGTAACACTAGAGATAATCTGATGGCGAGAGGCAAGCGCAGGAACCCAAGCAACAGAAACCAAGACTACATGCCATCATCGGAGCCCAATTCTCCCACCAAAACAAACATGGAATATCCAAACACACCAGAAAAGCAAGATCTAGTTACAAAATCATATTTGATCATGATGCTGGAGGACTTCAAGAAAGACATGAACACACTTAGGGAAGCACAGGAAAACATTAATAAACAAGTAAAAGCCTACAGAGAGGAATCGCAAAAATCCCTGAAAGAATTCCAGGAAAACACAATCAAACAGTTGAAGGAATTAAAAATGGAAATAGAAGCAATCAAGAAAGAACACATGGAAACAACCCTGGATATAGAAAACCAAAAGAAGAGACAAGGAGCTGTAGATACAAGCCTCACCAACAGAATTCAAGAGATGGAAGAGAGAATCTCAGGAGCAGAAGATTCCATAGAAATCATTGACTCAACTGTCAAAGATAATGTAAAGCAGAAAAAGCTACTGGTCCAAAACATACAGGAAATCCAGGACTCAATGAGAAGATCAAACCTAAGGATAATAGGTATAGAAGAGAGTGAAGACTCCCAGCTCAAAGGACCAGTAAATATCTTCAACAAAATCATAGAAGAAAACTTCCCTAACCTAAAAAAAGAGATACCCATAGACATACAAGAAGCCTACAGAACTCCAAATAGATTGGACCAGAAAAGAAACACCTCCCGTCACATAATTGTCAAAACACCAAACGCACAAAATAAAGAAAGAATATTAAAAGCAGTAAGGGAAAAAGGTCAAGTAACATATAAAGGGAGACCTATCAGAATCACACCAGACTTCTCGCCAGAAACTATGAAGGCCAGAAGATCCTGGACTGATGTCATACAGACCCTAAGAGAACACAAATGCCAGCCCAGGTTACTGTATCCAGCAAAACTCTCAATTAACATTGATGGAGAAACCAAGATATTCCATGACAAAACCAAATTTACACAATATCTTTCTACAAATCCAGCACTACAAAGGATAATAAATGGTAAAGCCCAACATAAGGAGGTAAGCTATACCCTAGAAGAAGCAAGAAACTAATCGTCTTGGTAACAAAACAAAGAGAATGAAAGCACACAAACATAACCTCACATCCAAATATGAATATAAAGGGAAGCAATAATCACTATTCCTTAATATCTCTCAATATCAATGGCCTCAACTCCCCAATAAAAAGACATAGATTAACAGACTGGATACGCAATGAGGACCCTGCATTCTGCTGCCTACAGGAAACACACCTCAGAGACAAAGACAGACACTACCTCAGAGTGAAAGGCTGGAAAACAACTTTCCAAGCAAATGGTCAGAAGAAGCAAGCTGGAGTAGCCATTCTAATATCAAATAAAATCAATTTCCAACTAAAAGTCATCAAAAAAGATAAGGAAGGACACTTCATATTCATCAAAGGAAAAATCCACCAAGATGAACTCTCAATCCTAAATATCTATGCCCCAAATACAAGGGCACCTACATACGTAAAAGAAACCTTACTAAAGCTCAAAGCACACATTGCACCTCACACAATAATAGTGGGAGACTTCAACACCCCACTCTCATCAATGGACAGATCATGGAAACAGAAATTAAACAGTGATGTCGACAGACTAAGAGAAGTCATGAGCCAAATGGACTTAACGGATATTTATACAACATTCTATCCTAAAGCAAAAGGATATACCTTCTTCTCAGCTCCTCATGGTACTTTCTCCAAAATTGACCATATAATTGGTCAAAAAACGGGCCTCAACAGGTACAGAAAGATAGAGATAATCCCATGCATGCTATCGGACCACCACGGCCTAAAACTGGTCTTCAATAACAATAAGGGAAGAATGCCCACATATACGTGGAAATTGAACAATGCTCTACTCAATGATAACCTGGTCAAGGAAGAAATAAAGAAAGAAATTAAAAACTTTTTAGAATTTAATGAAAATGAAGATACAACATACCCAAACTTATAGGACACAATGAAAGCTGTGCTAAGAGGAAAACTCATAGCGCTGAGTGCCTGCAGAAAGAAACAGGAAAGAGCATATGTCAGCAGCTTGACAGCACACCTAAAAGCTCTAGAACAAAAAGAAGCAAATACACCCAGGAGGAGTAGAAGGCAGGAAATAATCAAACTCAGAGCTGAAATCAACCAAGTAGAAACAAAAAGGACCATAGAAAGAATCAACAGAACCAAAAGTTGGTTCTTTGAGAAAATCAACAAGATAGATAAACCCTTAGCCAGACTAACGAGAGGACACAGAGAGTGCGTCCAAATTAACAAAATTAGAAATGAAAAGGGAGACATAACTACAGATTCAGAGGAAATTCAAAAAATCATCAGATCTAACTATAAAAACCTATATTCAACAAAATTTGAAAATCTTCAGGAAGTGGACAATTTCCTAGACAGATACCAGGTATCGAAGTTAAATCAGGAACAGATAAACCAGTTAAACAACCCCATAACTCCTAAGGAAATAGAAGCAGTCATTAAAGGTCTTCCAACCAAAAAGAGCCCAGGTCCAGACGGGTTTAGTGCAGAATTCTATCAAACCTTCATAGAAGACCTCATACCAATATTATCCAAACTATTCCACAAAATTCAAACAGATGGATCACTACCGAATTCCTTCTACGAAGCCATAATTACTCTTATACCTAAACCACACAAAGACACAACAAAGAAAGAGAACTTCAGACCAATTTCCCTTATGAATATCGACGCAAAAATACTCAATAAAATTCTGGCAAACCGAATTCAAGAGCACATCAAAACAATCATCCACCATGATCAAGTAGGCTTCATCCCAGGCATGCAGGGATGGTTTAATATACGGAAAACCATCAACGTGATCCATCATATAAACAAACTGAAAGAACAAAACCACATGATCATTTCATTAGATGCTGAGAAAACATTTGACAAAATTCAACACCCCTTCATGATAAAAGTCCTGGAAAGAATAGGAATTCAAGGCCCATACCTAAACATAGTAAAAGCCATATACAGCAAACCAGTTGCTAACATTAAACTAAATGGAGAGAAACTCGAAGCAATCCCACTAAAATCAGGGACTAGACAAGGCTGCCCACTCTCTCCCTACTTATTCAATATAGTTCTTGAAGTTCTAGCCAGAGCAATCAGACAACAAAAGGAGATCAAGGGGATGCAGATCGGAAAAGAAGAAGTCAAAATATCACTATTTGCAGATGACATGATAGTATATTTAAGTGATCCCAAAAGTTCCACCAGAGAACTACTAAAGCTGATAAACAACTTCAGCAAAGTGGCTGGGTATAAAATTAACTCAAATAAATCAGTTGCCTTCCTCTATACAAAAGAGAAACAAGCCGAGAAAGAAATTAGGGAAACGACACCCTTCATAATAGACCCAAATAATATAAAGTACCTCGGTGTGACTTTAACCAAGCAAGTAAAAGATCTGTACAATAAGAACTTCAAGACACTGAGGAAAGAAATTGAAGAAGACCTCAGAAGATGGAAAGATCTCCCATGCTCATGGATTGGCAGGATTAATATAGTAAAAATGGCCATTTTACCAAAAGCAATCTACAGATTCAATGCAATCCCCATCAAAATACCAATCCAATTCTTCAAAGAGTTAGACAGAACAATTTGCAAATTCATCTGGAATAACAAAAAACCCAGGATAGCTAAAGCTATCCTCAACAATAAAAGGACTTCAGGGGGAATCACTATCCCTGAACTCAAGCAGTATTACAGAGCAATAGTGATAAAAACTGCATGGTATTGGTACAGAGACAGACAGATAGACCAATGGAATAGAATTGAAGACCCAGAAATGAACCCACACACCTATGGTCACTTGATTTTTGACAAAGGAGCCAAAACCATCCAATGGAAAAAAGATAGCATTTTCAGCAAATGGTGCTGGTTCAACTGGAGGGCAACATGTAGAAGAATGCAGATCGATCCATGCTTATCACCCTGTACAAAGCTTAAGTCCAAGTGGATCAAGGACCTCCACATCAAACCAGACACACTCAAACTAATAGAAGAAAAACTAGGGAAGCATCTGGAACACATGGGCACTGGAAAAAATTTCCTGAACAAAACACCAATGGCTTATGCTCTAAGATCAAGAATCGACAAATGGGATCTCATAAAACTGCAAAGCTTCTGTAAGGCAAAGGACACGGTGGTTAGGACAAAACGGCAACCAACAGATTGGGAAAAGATCTTTACCAATCCTACAACAGATAGAGGCCTTATATCCAAAATATACAAAGAACTCAAGAAGTTAGACCGCAGGGAAACAAATAACCCTATTAAAAAATGGGGTTCAGAGCTAAACAAAGAATTCACAGCTGAGGAATGCCGAATGGCTGAAAAATACCTAAAGAAATGTTCAACATCTTTAGTCATAAGGGAAATGCAAATCAAAACAACCCTGAGATTTCACCTCACACCAGTGAGAATGGCTAAGATCAAAAACTCAGGTGACAGCAGATGCTGGCGAGGATGTGGAGAAAGAGGAACACTCCTCCATTGTTGGTGGGATTGCAGACTGGTAAAACCATTCTGGAAATCAGTCTGGAGGTTCCTCAGAAAATTGGACATTGAACTGCCTGAGGATCCAGCTATACCTCTCTTGGGCATATACCCAAAAGATGCCTCAACATATAAAAGAGACACGTGCTCCACTATGTTCATCGCAGCCTTATTTATAATAGCCAGAAAATGGAAAGAACCGAGATGCCCTTCAACAGAGGAATGGATACAGAAAATGTGGTACATCTACACAATGGAATATTACTCAGCTATCAAAAACAACGAGTTTATGAAATTCGTAGGCAAATGGTTGGAACTGGAAAATATCATCCTGAGTGAGCTAACCCAATCACAGAAAGACATACATGGTATGCACTCATTGATAAGTGGCTATTAGCCCAAATGCTTGAATTACCCTAGATCCCTAGAACAAACGAAACTCAAGACGGATGATCAAAATGTGAATGCTTCACTCCTTCTTTAAATGAGGAAAAAGAATACCCTTGGCTGGGAAGGGAGAGGCAAAGATTAAAACAGAGACTGATGGAACACCCATTCAGAGCCTGCCCCACAGGTGGCCCATACATATACAGCCACCCAATTGGACAAGATGGATGAAGCAAAGAAGTGCAGACCGACAGGAGCCGGATGTAGATCGCTCCTGAGAGACACAGCCAGAATACAGCAAATACAGAGGCGAATGCCAGCAGCAAACCACTGAGCTGAGAATAGGTCCCCCGTTGAAGGAATCAGAGAAAGAACTGGAAGAGCTTGAAGGGGCTCGAGACCCCAAAAGTACAACAATGTCAAGCAACCAGAGCTTCCAGGGACTAAGCCACTACCTAAAGACTATATATGGACTGACCCTGGACTCTGACCCCATAGGTAGCAATGAATATCCTAGTAAGAGCACCAGTGGAAGGGGAAGCCCTGGGTCTTGCTAAGACTGAACCCCCAGTGAACTAGACTATGGGGGGAGGGCGGCAATGGGGGGAGGGTTGGGAGGGGAACACCCATAAGGAAGGGGAGGGGGGAGGGGGATTTTGCCCGGAAACCGGGAAAGGGAATAACACTTGAAATGTATATAAGAAATACTCAAGTTAATAAAAAAAAATAAATAAAAAAAAAATAAAAAAAAAAGAAAACCAACAGCCCAATTAAAAACAGGGCATGAAACCAAGCGATGAGTTCTCAAAATATGAAATACAAAAAAAAAAAAAAAAGAGTTATTCCATCAGAAATCCATTGTATTTATCCTCAGACTCTCTCTGGTTCTATTTCTGAATGTAATTATAAATTTTAATTAAATAACACATAATTCAAAAAAAAAAAAAAAGAAATGAAGCAACCAGGCATCTCACCTCAAAAAGCAGGTTACACCAGGATGACTAGCCTGGTACAGTACATGCTAGTGGATTCCTTGGCTTGACCTTTGGTGGGGGATGGGCATAGGTTGGTATAATCGTATTACTCTTTAATGTAATTTTAGGTTTTAGTTTCCCCTAGTGAAATCTGTCTCTTCTAAGATATAAAATTTCTATCTTAACTCTTTATGGTGTAAGGATTCCAGTCAATTACTAATACAGGAGAGACAAATTGTAGTTTTTAGATGATATGTAAAATAGGAAGAGAGTTCTATGGTCTCTTTTAGTCAGACCATGCATCACTCAAAAGCATGTGGTTATTATCTTCCCACGTCGCTCACAGGGAATCATTATCACAGGCCTATTTCTTGTTAACCTGGTACTCTAATACGTCTCCTTATACCATAACATTGCATTCCTACCACCAAAAAGGCTCATGTCCATCACATAATGGAATATGTCACCAAGTGTTCTCATAGTCTAAATATTTGTAGCAAGCTCAATGTCCTCTGAGATTCAAGGTAAACTCTTAGCTGTAAATCCTTGTAAAATTAAAAAGCAAAACAAACCTTTACTCCCAAGAGACAGTAGCCAAGAGTAACCATTCAACATTCTTATTGCAGAAGGAATGCATGGGGTGCATAAAGGATGGATAAAATCAATCAAGCCCCAAATCCAACAAGTAGAATATGAAACCCTGCATCTTCAAGTCTAAGAAGATTGTAGCATGATACGAGCACTGAGGAACTTGGGAAGTCTCTTTTATGGCCTTGAGAACAGCAAGCCACATGGCCTCTAGGGATGGTTCCACTTGCTGTCCATGCCTTTCCTTCGCATACATTCCAAATTGCTGGCATGTCCAATATCCTGAAGTTTCTTTCGCATCTTCAGTTTCACTTACAACTTTAGACATCTTCATCACAAAAGTTCCCTACTTGAGACCCAACTTTGTCTTACATTTCACAGACTCCCTGGGTTTCTTTTGAAATCTAAATGGAAACCTTCATGACCCATTATTTTTTCCAATCTATATACTGCAAAACTGAATGACAGTGTGGTTAGATGTAACACTCTGCCTTGTTATTATAAGTGTAAAATAAACATTTAGTCACACGCTGAGGATCCATGGACACTACAGGTCTTGCCTGAGCTCTTGGAGTTTCTATCCTTAATGAGGATAGACATGGAACAAACAGAAAATACAGAATAGAATGATAAAATTTGATGAAGATAAATACCTCCAAGATATTTAACAAGGAAGAGCTCATGTGTGGAGACAGGAGCTCCAGATCTGACATCAGAGTGACAGGGAGAGTCTTTAGTAAGATGTTGAGAAAGTCTTTAGTAAGATTGCTCTCTGAAAGAGCCATGAGAGACAAAGTGGAACAAGAGCACAGCCAATTCAAGTCAAAGACAAGACACCTTTTGAGATCAAGAAACCAACAATAAAATTGAGGGCTGGGAACAGGAACAGATTCAGGGGCTGCAGCCAAGGAAGCCAAGAGGAGACATAGGCCACTGGGTGCATGATACCATTGGAAGGCATAAAGGAGGGAAAGGAATGGCAAGCTTTAATTTTATTTTTTTTATTTCTCCTTCTCTCTCTAGTGTATAGGATTGTGGTCTCCCTCCTGAATCCTCTGAGTGCCAAGGGTGTGAATATAAGCAATCACATTCAGCCTATAATTCTTAATTTTCAATACTCCTTTTCCTCTTCCCATTTTTAACACATCTTATGTCCTCAGTCGGTTCTTCTTTCTTTCTCTTGTCACATATTTAACCCATACAAATGCTTGTCCCTTTCTGCACAGGTTTGTTGCTTTGCTCGCTGTAGTTCACTGGTTCCTTGTTGGTTCAGTTTCATCCTTACTTATCCTACAGTATAATCTTCACTGATTCCTTCCTTCTTCTTGTAAACTTCTGTTTGCTTTCCCCTCTCCTACTCTCCCTCTCCCTCCCCAACCCCCTCTCTCTTTCTATTTTTCTAATACAGCTAGCTGCCACTTCTCATCTTGTTACCTTTTATGTAATGCACTCATTAACTTATATTTTAGTGCATATGGTGTTGCTTTTAAGTTATCAGAATTGTGATGGTTTTGAATGTGAGTTTTGCTATATTCTAACACTGCCTTATTCAAGAGTTATGGTTGCCTTTGAAATTAATCATTATCCATCTAAGTCTTGAAGGAGATTGGGACCAGTGCCTTACACATGCTGGGCGAGAGTTCATTAAGTAAACAGTACTTCATGTACAGTGGCAAGAAGCTGTAGCTCAACACTGTCGCAACCTAGTCCACATTCACATTCCAAACGGTGATTAATGTCCAACAGTGAGGATATGGAACCTGAAGAGACTATTACCTCCTGTAGCCAGATAAGACCCCTAGTGGAAGGATGGGGACACTAATTCATCTATAAAACCTTTAACCAAAAATAGGTCCTGTCTAAAAGAAATGCAGGGACAAAGATGAAACAGAGACTGAAAGAATGGCTGACCAGTGACTGGCCCAACTTGAGACCCATCCTATGTGCAGGTATCAATTCCTGACACTATTAGCGATGCTATAGTCTGCTTGCAGACAGGAGCCTAGCATGGCTGTCCTCTGACAGGCTCTGCCCATCGGCTAGCTGAGACAGATACAAATATCCACAGCCGCATACTGAATGGAGTTTAGAGACCTCTGTGAAAGAGTTAGTGGAAGGATTGAAGGCCCTGAAGGGGGTGGCAACCCTACAGGAAGATCTAACCCGAATCCCTGGGAGCTCCCAGAGACTGAGCTACTAACCAAAGAGCATACACGGGTTTGTTTGAGACCCCCACCACATACTTAGTAGAGGGCTTCCCTGTCTGACCTCAATGGGAGAGGATGCACCTAATCCTGCAGAGACTTGATGTACTGGGGTGGGGAGGTGAGGGAAGGAACTCTGTGAGGGGAGACCAGAAATGGGCAACATTTGGAATTAATTAATAAATTAATTAATTTTTAAAAAGAAACCTTCAGTTGATAGACTACAAAAGATTAAAGCTCCCAACCAGTAACATGGCCAAGGTACAGAAATTCCAACATAGAAACACAATATTTTTTTAAAGGAAACACAATTTTTTTCAAAAGTTAAATACTCCCCTATAATGGCCAAATACGTCATAGATATAGATGAGATTCCAGGAAAATGTGTTAAAATGATTATAAGAAAGATTGACAAAACCAAAAAGAGAGTGAGTAAGTACCCAAAGAATTCTAAGTTAATATCTTCCATAGATATTTGCGTATACTATTTTATTGCTACACTATTGAGAGTTAGGAAACAGAAACTGTAGAGATATCCATCAACAGAAGAATGGGGAGAATGGGTAAATAAAGTGCCATACATTTGCACAATGGTATTTTCATCAGCCTTTAATGAAATTGGAATCACAACATTTGTATTTCATACATGTTGATAACCATACTTCCTTATATACCTCCATTCCCCCCCTCTATATCTTCCTAACACTTCGCTTCCCAAAATGTATATATCTTGTTCTTGTTGTTTTAATAACAACCCACTAAGTCCAGTTAGTGCTGCAAATATGTACATGGATATGAGGTTATCAACTAGAGCATGGGAAAATAATCAAAACAACCCTGAGATTCCACCTTACACCAATTAGAATGGCTAAGATAAAAAAGCTCATGTGACAGCACATAGTGGCAGGATTGCAAAATAGTACAACCACTCTGCAAATCAGTCAGGAGGTTCCTCAGAAAATTGGAGAGAGACCTACCTAAAGACTCAGCTATATTCCTCTTGGGCATATATACCCAAAGGATGCCCCTTTCCAAAGTATGACACATGTTCCACTATGTTCATATCAGCCTTCTTTGTAATAGAGAGAAATTAGAAACATTCCAGATGTCCCTCAACTGAAGAATGATGACATTACACAGTGGAATACTAGTCAGCTATTAAGAATGAAGACATCATGAGTTTTGATGGAGCAAAAAATATTATTCTGAGTAAGATAACCCAGACCCAAAAGTGCATGCATGCTATGAACTCACTAATAAGTGGATACTAGCCAAAAAGTACAGAATATCCATGATACAATTCACAAAACTCTAGAATGTTTCAAACCAAAAGGTCCAAGTGAGGATGCGTCACTCTCCCTTGGGAAGGAGAAAAAAAGCAATCACTGGTGGCAGAGGGAGGGGGGATTTGGGTGAGAGTGAGAAGAAGGGGAAATGGGAACATGAGAGAAACCCAGAGGGTTAACAGAACCTATGGAAATATTCACCCTCGGTGGTGGGATGTGTGGGACCACCTACACCATACCAGAGACCCAGAAGGTGAAAAACTCCCAGGACTCAATGGGAGTGACCTTAGATGAAATGCCTAACAGTGGAGAGAAGGAATTTGAAGAGTCCACCTCCAATAGATAGACAGGGCCATAAGTGGAGGGATGGGGTTTCCATCTAACAGTCAAAATTTCTAGCCCAGAACTGTTCCTTTCTAAAAGAACTGCAGGGACAAAAATGGAGAAGAGACTGAGGGAAAGTTGGTCAGTAGACTGGCTCAATTTGGGATCCATCTCGTGGGGAGGCACCAAGGCCTAATACTATTACTGATGCTATGGTGTGCTTACAGACAAAAGCCTAGTAAGGCTGTCCTCTGAGAGGTCCAACAAGCAGCTGACTGAGACAGATGCAAATACTTACAGTCAAGCATTGAACTGAAGTTGGGGCCCCTGTGGTTGAATTAGTGGAAGGCTTGAAGAAACTGAAGAGGAGGGAGACTTCGTAGGTAGATCAGCAGTCTCAACTAACCCAGACCCCTGGGAGATCCCAGACACTGAGCCACCAACTGGGCAGCATTCATGAGCTGGTCTGAGCTCCCCCTGACCTCCAACACATATATAGCAGAGGACTGCCTAGTCTGACCTCAGTGAGAGATGGGGAGGCCCCAGGGAAGAGAACGGCTTGCTGGGGAGGAGCATCTTCTTGGAGACAGGGGAGGAGAAATGGAATGAAGAATTGTGGTAGGGGGGAATGGGAGGGGGCTATGACTGGATTGAAAATAGGCAGGAAAAAATGTGGGTTGAAGGTTTTGTAGTTGGGTTGGTATTCCCATCCCTCCATAGGAAATCTTGCCTGGTTACAGGAAGTTACAGTTTCATGTTTCATATCCTCTATTGCTAGAAGTCTAATTATGGTCACCTTCATAGACTTCTGGAAGTTCCCATTGTCCTAGATTTCAAGCTTATCCCTGAGATACTACTTCCCCTGATCTCTGTTCTGTCTCCTGCCATCCTTCCTACACCTGATTTTTCTGTTCCCATCCCTGCCCCTTCTCTTACCAGTTCTGTACCTTCATTCACCTGAGATGTCTACTTTACTTCTTCTCAGCGAGATTCAAGCATCCTCCTTTGGTCCCTACATGTTACTTAGCTTCTTTAGGTCTGTGGATTGTAGCATGGTTATCCTAGACTTTACGGATAATTTCAACTTGTAAGTGAGTACATACCATGTTTGTCTTTCTGGATCTGGGTCACCTCATTCAGGATGATCTTTTCTATCTAGTCCATCTGCTTCAAATTTTCATAATGTCATTGTTTTTATAGCTAAGTAATATTCCATTGTGTAAATGTACCATACTTTTGTCATAAATTCTTCAATTGACAGATAGCTAGGCTGTTTCCCATCTCTGGCTACTACAAATAAATCTCTTTTGACATAGTTGCAGTTCTTCATTTTTTGTGTCTCTTCTTCCAGGATGTCCTGTGAGCCTTTTTTCTGAGAGAGGGTCTCTCTGTGTCCTCCTGGCTACCTGAAACTCACTCTATAGATCAGGATGGCCTGAAATTCAGAGATCCACTTTCCTCAATGCCAAAGTGCTGACATTAAAGGCATGTGAGACAGGGAAGTTCAGAAGACTAGAGAGTCAGTACAAATGTGGACAGTAAAAAATGTGACTAGGAGATATGCAGTAGAACTTGAGTTAGTGCCTTCTTATGACATATTCTTACCAAGTATATGATTGTTTGGCTATGCCCTAAAAATCTAAATGATGCTAGATTTAAAACTAATAGACTAGAGTCAGGTATGGTGGTTTATGCCTTTAATCTTAGCATGCAGGTGGCAGAGACAGGTAGATTTCTGTGAATTCAAAGACAGCTTTGTCTACATAGGCCATCTAGGACAACATGGTGATACCTTGTCTCAAAAATAAAGTAGACTAATTTATTTTTAAGATAGCAATGGCTATTGATCACTTCTATTAGCCATGTTTACAGTGATGATTGAGAGCAAAATAATAAAGAATAAAGATCTGAGAACATGCAGTTTGGCAAGGGAAAGAGTTGTCTATTGTGGACTACAAAAGTGCTGACAATGAACTGTTATGGTGAAAATTTTAGCACTGTTATAGAGAAGCCATACACTTTCCTAAGATAGTTGAAAATGCCCCCTTGAAACCAAACCATCTACAGTCAAAGGATCTGGGATATAAAAATACAAGGGCATTTGCAAGATGATCATTGAAGTAGAGGCAGAGGAACAGGTGCCCTACTTGGGAAAAAACATTTAGTGAGGTATTGTTTTTGTTGATGCAAGCGCCCAGCCATTTGGAGACTATTGCAGCCATGATACCTGTGAGCCTGCTTTTTAAGCTGGCAGCAGAATTAAGCATCATTACCATGCTGATGACAGTTTTGCAAACACTTAGAATGCAAAAGTGATGGTAGAATTAAGGTTTGTGCCAATTGTCCAAAGAAAAGTAAAAGCCTATGAGGCCAATGTTTAGCATCGCTGAGAGTCTACAGAATTCTCCAGAGTGGGCTCTATGTAGTGCTTTGTGAGTGACGCCTCAGAGAACTAAGAATCCTAGGTCACTAATACAATGGAGAAATTAGAATACTAGAAGTGTTATGAACACTAGGGCATCTATCATAGAAAACTGAAGACACAGAATGTAGCCACCCCAAAGACAGACCGCATGTGTTAAAAATGACAAGGCTATAGAAGCAGGATATCCCAAGCCAATTGAAATTCAGATAAAGACAACATATGCCCCTGTGAAGCCAGGAACAGGAACTAGGAAGATGCCTTATATAGTAAACTCCTTACTACACAGCATGAGGACATGAATTTAACCCCAAGGAACAATATAAAATCCTAGATACAGCAACATGCACCTGTAAATCCCAATACTGGGAAGGCAAAGACAAGAGGGTTCTAATGGCCTGTTGGCCAGGGAGGTCTAGCCATAAAAATTAAGGTGGAACCTTCCAGTCCGAATCAGAGCCCTGAGTGAAGAGTCCACAGCATTCAGAGTAACTGGGACCTCCCTCTGGGATCCAGGAACACAAAATACCCAACCCAGTCAGGTCCCTTGGTCCGAGCCAGTGCCTTCAGCAAACCTTGGGCACTGCCTCTGCACCCACTCCTACAACATCCAGATGGAGTTCCCAGGTGCTCTGAAACACCCAGGATCACAGGAGAGGCCAAAGCATCTGCCCCAACACCTGGACTACTGGGTCCCCCAGGATCCAGTGATGCAGGAACCCCTGCCTAGTCAGGGATATGGGTTCCTTCTGATCTGAAACAGGGCCCTGAGCAGACCTTGGATGCTGTCTCTGCACCCATTCCCACAACACCCAGAGAAAGACCGACTCCCAGCCACTCTAACAAGCACAGATCAGAGGTGCTCTGAAATGCACTGGATCACAGGATCACAGAGGAAGCTCAACTCACAGGAGATAAGACATAACCAGGAACACTGGACCTATGACACACTCAAGATCACAGTTGAGGCCACAACATCTTTCCCAACACAGCATAACTGGGACCTCCACAGGAACCATGGAAACCCAAACCCTGCCAGCCAGAGACATGTGTTCCTTCCAACTTGCGCCTGTGCCTGGAACAAACCCAAGGCTCTGGCTCCCCATCCATTCTGACAACACCCTGAGAAAACTTGATTCCCAGGAACTCTGACACAACAGGATCTCAGGAACTTGGGCATACCAGGATTTCAGAATCCCAGAGGCAGATAGACTCTCAGGAGCTCTGACACACCCAGGATCTCAGGATCACAGGATCTCAGAATCATAACATTACAGAGAAAGCTGGACTCTGAGGAGTTCTGACAAAAACAGGATCACAGGAGGGAAAGGCATCAATCAGAGACAGCAAGGGCAGGTAGCACTAGATATAGGCAGATGGTGAGAGGCAAGCTCAAGAAAATGAGCAACAGAAACCAAGCCTACTTGGCATCATCAGAACCCACTTCTCCCACTACAGCAAATCCTGGATACACCATCACATTGGAAAAACAAGATTTGGATTTAAAATCACAACTCATAATGATGATAGAGGACTTTAGGAAGGATATATATAACCCCTTAAAGAAATACAGGAGAACACAAGTAAACAAGTAAAGAGGAAACACAGAAATCCCATAAAGACTAACAGGAAAACACAACCAAACAGGTAAAGAAATTGAACAAAACCATCCAGGATCCAGAAATGGAAATAGAAATAATGAAGAAATCACAAAGGGAAACAACCATGGAGACAGAAAACCTAGGAAAGAGATCAGGAGTCAGAAATGCAAGCATCACCAACAGAATACAAGAGATAGAACAGAGATTCTCAGGTGCAGAAGATACCATAGAAAATATTCAAACAACAGACAAAAAATACAAAATGCAAAATATCCTAAATCAAAACATCCAGGAAATCCAAGACACAATAAGATCAAACCTATGAATAATAGGTGTAGAAGAAAGTGAAGATTTCTAATCTAAAGGCCCAGTAAACACCTTAAACAAAATTATAGAAAACTTTCCTAACCTAAAGAAAGAGATGCCCATAAACATACAAGAAGCCTACAGAACTCCAAATAGATTGGACAAGAAAATAAATTCTTCCCATCACATAATAGTTAAAACACCAAATGCACTAAACAAAAAAAAAGAATATTAAAAGCAGAAAGAGGGCAGACCTATCAGAATTACAGCAGACTTCTCAACAGAGATTATGAAAGCTAGAAGATCCTGGGCAAATGTCATACGGACCCTGAGAGAGCACAAATGCCAGCCCAGGCTACTATATCCAACAAAACTCTCACTTAACATAGATGGAGAAACCAAGACATTCCATGACAAAACAAAACCTTCATAATACATTTCCACAAATACAGCCCTATGAAGGATAATAGGTGGAAAACTCCAATACAAGGATGGAAACTACACCCTAGAAAAAGCAATAAGTAATCTGATTTCAACAAACCCAAAAGAGGAGAGACACACAAACATAATTCCACCTCTAACAACAAAAATAACAGGAAACAACATTCATTATTCTTTAATATCTCTTAAAATCAGTGGACTCAATTCCCCGTAAAAAGACATAGACTAACAGACTGGATACATAAAGAGGACCCAGCATTTTGCTACATACAGAAAACAGACCTCAGTAACAAAGACAGACACTACCTCAGAGTAAAAGACTGAAAAATGATTTTCCAAGCAAATGGTGCCAAGAAACAAGTTGGAGTAGCCATTCCAATATGGAATAAAATCTACTTTCAAACAAAAGTTATCAAAAGATAAGGATGAACACTTTATACTCCTCAAAGGAAAAATTTACCAAAATGAACTTTCAATTCTGAACATCTATGCTCCAAATGCAAGGCCACCCACATTCATAAAAGAAACTTTACTAAAGCTCAAAGCACACATTGCACCTCAAAAAATTATAGTGGGAGACTTCAACACTCCACTCTCATCAATGGACAGGTCATGGAAACAGAAACTAATCAAAGACACAGTGAAACTAACAGAAGTTATGAACCAAATGGATTTGACAGATATCTGCAGAACATTTCATCCAAGAACAAAAGAATATATCTTCTTCTGAGCACCTCATGTTACCTTCTCCAAAATTGACCATATAATTGGTCACAAAATAGTACTCAACATACACAAGAAGATTGAAATAATCCCTTGCATCGTATCAGATCACCACGGAATAAGTAAGGCTGGTCTTGAATAACAACAATAGAAAGCCCACATGCACATGGACAGAAAGTTCACATACACCCAGATGCTGAACAATACGGTACTCAATGATAACTTTGTCAAGGAAGAAATAAAGAAAGAAATTAAAGGCTTTTTAGGATTAAATGAAAATGAAGGCACAACATACCAAAACTTATGGGACACAGTGAAAGTGGTGCTAAGAGGAAAACTCATAGCTTTGAGTACCCCCAAAAAGAAACTGGAAAGAACATACACTAGCAGCTTAATAGCACACATGAAAGCTCTATAATAAAAAGAAGTAAATACACCCAAGAGGAGTAGACAGCAGGAAACAATAAAATTCAGGACTGAAATCAACCAAGCAGAAACAAAAAGAGCTATACAAAGAATCAACAAAACCAGGAGCTAGTTCTTTGAGAAAATCAAACCACAACTTTAAGTTAGGTAGATCAACACTTAGCCAGACTAACCAGAGGGCATATAGAGAGTATTCAAATTAGTAAAATCAGAAATGAAAAGGGAGACAACAACAGAAACTGAGGAATTTTTAAAAATTATCAGATCCTACTACAAAAGCCTATACTCAACAAAACTGGAAAATCTGGAGGAAATGGACAGTTTTCTACACAGATACAAAGTGCCAAGATTAAATCAGGATCAGATAAACCACCTAAACAGTCCCATAACCCCTAAAAATATAAGCAGTCATTAAAGTCTCCCAACCAAAAATAAGCCCAGGACTAGAAGGGTTTAGTGCAAAATTCTATCAGACCTCCAAAGAAGACCTAATACCAATACTCTTCAAACTATTCCACAAAATAGAAACAGAGAGAACACTACACAATTCGTCCTATGAAGTCATAATTACAATTATTCATAAACCATCCAAAGACACACACAGAAAGAGAACTTCAGACCAATTTTTCTTATGAATATCAATGCAAAAATCTCAATAAATATCTCACAAACTGAATTCAAGAACATTTCAAAATGATCAACCATCATGCATAATCAAGTAGGCATCATTCCAGGGATGCAGGGATGGTTCAATATATGGAAATCCATCAATTTAGTCCACTATACAAACAAAATCAAAGAAAAAAACATGATCATCTCACTAGATGCTAAGAAAGCATTTGACAAAATTCAACACCCCTTCATGATAAAAGTCTTGGAAAGATCAGTAATTCAAGGCCCATACCTAAACATAGTAAAAGCAATATACAGCAAACAAGTAGCCAACATCAAACTAAATGGAGAGAAACTTTAAGCAACCCCCACTAAAATCAGGGACTAGAAAAGGTTGTCCACTCTCTCCCTACCAATTCAATATAGTACTCGAAGTTCTAGCCAGAACAATCAGATAACAAAAGGAGGTCAAAGGGATACAAATTGGAAAGGAAGAAGTCAAAATATCACTATTTGCAGATGATATGATAGTATACATAAGTGACCACAAAAATTCCACCAGAGAAATCTTAAAACTGATAAACAACTTCAGCAAATTGACTGATATAAAATTGACTCAAACAAATCAGTAGCCTTCCTCTATGCAAAGGATAAACAGTCTGAGAAAGAAATTAGGGAAACAATACCCTTCATAATAGTCAAAAATAATATAAAAATACCCTGGTGTGACTCTAATCAAGCAAGTGAAAGACCTGTATGACAAGAATTTCAAGTCTGTGAAGAAAGAAATCAAAGAAGATCTCAGAAGATGGAAAGATCTCCCACACTCATGGATTGGCAGGATTTATATAGTTAAAAAGCTATCTTACCAAAAGCAGTCTACAGACTCAAAGCAATCCCCATCAAAATTCTAACTCAATTCTTCATAGAATTAGAAAGAGAAATTTGCAAATTCATTTGGAAAGCAAAAATCCAGGATAGGGAAAACTATCCTCGACAATAAAAGAAATTCTGGGGAAATCAGCATCCCTGACCTCAGGCTGTATTACAGAGCAGACGTGATAAAAACTGCATGGTTTTGGTACAGAAATAGGCAGGTAGATCTATGGAATAGAACTGAAGACCCAGAAATGAACTCACACATTTATGGTCACTTGATCTTTGACAAAGAAGCTAGAACTATCCAATGGACAAAAGACAGCATTTCAACAAAGGGTGCTGGTTCAACTGGAGGTGAGCATGTAGAATAATGCAAATTGATCCATTCTGATCTCCTTATACAAAGCTCAAGTCCAAGTGGTAAAAGGAGTTCAACATAAAATCAGATACAGTGAAACTAATGGAAGAGAAAGTGAAGAAGATCCTCAAACACATGGGCACAGGAAAAAATTTTCTGAACAGAACACCAATGGCTTATGCTCTAAGTTCAAGAATCGATGAATGGGACTTCATAAAATTGCAAAACTTCTTTAAGGCAAGGGACACTGTTAATAGAAAAAAGGCAACCATCAGATGGGGGAAAGATCTTTACCAATCCTACATCTGATAGAGGGCTAGTATCCAATATATACAGAGAACTCAAAAAGTTAGACTCCAAAGAACCAAATAATCCTACTAAAAATGTTGTACAGAGCTAAATGAAGAATTCTCAACTGAGCAATATAGAATGACTGATAAACACCTAAAGAAATGTTCAATATACATAGTCATCAAGGAAATGCAAATCAAAACAATTCTGAGATTTCCCCCCCACACCAGTCAGATTTGCTAAGATCAAAAACACAGTTGACAACAGATGTTGGTGAAGATGTGGAGAAATCCTGCATTATTGATGGGATTGCAAGCTGGTACAACCACTCTGGAAATCAGTCTAGTGTTTCCTCAGAAAATTGGACATAGTACTATCTGAGGACCCAGCTATGCCTCTCCTGAATATATTCCCAAATGGTGCTACAACATATAACAAGAATACATGTTCAAAGCAGCCTTATTGATAATAGCCAGAAGCTGGAAAGTACCCAGATATCCTTCAACAGAAGAATGGATACAGAAAATGTGTACATTTACACAGTGGAGTACTATTCAGCTAATAAAAATAATGAGCTCATGAAATTCTTAGGCAGAAGGATGTAACTAGAAAATATCATCCTAAATGAGGTAACCCAATCACAAAAGAGCACACATGATATGTACTCACTGATAAGTGGATATTAGCCCCAAAGCTCGGAATACCCAAGATACAATTTACAGACCACCTGAAGCTCAAGAAGAAGAAAATCCAAAGTGTGGATGCTTCAGTACTTCTTAGAAGGTGGAAACACAAGAGGAAACAGAAACAAAGTGTGGAGTGGAGACTAAAGGAAAGGCCATCTAGAAACTGCCACACCTGGGGATCCATCCCACATGCTCTCACCAATCCCAGTCACTATTGGAGATGTCAAGAAGTGCATGCTGACAGGAGCCTGATGTAGCTGTCTCCTGAGAGGCTATGCCAGAGCCTGAAAAATACAGAGGCAAATGCTCGCAGCCAACTGTTGAACTGAGAAGAGGGTCTCCAATGGAGAAATTAGAGAAAGGTCTGAGGTACCTGAGGGATTTGCAACCCCATAAAAAGAATAATATCAACCAACCAGACACCACAGAGCTCCCTAGAATTAAATTACCAACCAAAGAGTACACATGGAGAGACCCATGGTTTCAGATTTATATTTATCAGAGGATGGCCTTGTCCTGTATCAGTGGGAGAAGAGGCTGTTGGTCCTCTGAAGGCTAAATGGTTCAATGTAGGGAAATGCCAGGGTAGAAAGGCAGGAGGGAGGGAGTGGGTATGTGGGGGAGCACCCTCTTGGAGGGAGAGGGTGGGGGGATTGGATAGGGCATTTCCAGAAGGGAAACTGGGAAGGGGGATATTTGACATGTAGCTAAAATATCCCATAAAAAAACTAAAAAATTAAGGTGGAGGAAATTGAATAACACACACACACACACACACACACACACACACACAGAGGAGGGTTGGGGGAGCATGGAGGGAGGGGGAGCTTGTTTACTTTGTGTTGTATGTTGTATGTATATGTATATTTTATGTGTTGTATGTATATGTTGTAACTATGTAGCTTTCTTTGATTTTTACCGGGTCTCACATCCAAAGGATTGCCTTCAATTTCAATAGAGACACATTTTTCACTTTTAAGCAGTGAAGAGATTAAGACTTTTGGAACTCTGAACCCTGAACTAAACATCATTCTTTGATAGATGGTGAGCCTTTGGGAATCAGTAATGGACTGCTTTTGTTTAGATGTGGAACATTCTCCTACATATGGATGACTTGGAGGCGTGTCCCCCATCTTGTGACCCTATTTTAAAAACTCAGGGGCATTTAGGAGGCACAGGTCACTAAGACGACTCTGAAAGTGAAATCCACCTCTGGTTTTTCTAATTCTTAGCTTACCATGACATGAAACAACTGTACCACAAGCTTCCGACTGCTGTAAACTCCACTGTGCTTGCCCCACTACATGTACTGAAATCTTTCTAAAACCATGAAGCCAAATAAATGTTTTCTTCCCCAGTTGTTGGGCCAGTATTTTGTCATAGCAATACAAAAGTAACAAAAATAGCAAGGAGTTTTACTTTATTATTTCAATCCATCCTCTTATCCCAAGCACAAGGCATAGTTCTTAGCATTGTATCATTTTGAGTCACACAGCCCTGATACTGCAAGGTTGTACTGTAGCCATGCTCTTTTCATAGATGTGTAATGGGATACCCAAGATGTTAAGCACCTCACCAGGGTCACATAAATACTTGGTGTGAATGTAAAATATAAGGTCAACTCTCTGGATCCAGTGTCCTCCAGTTGAATCCCATGTCCAGATGGCACACACCTTATGCACCTTGGCCACTTCATTGGATTTAGAGATCATTCTACACCTGAATGGACTGCACTTATGTCCTCAGCTTTTCCCCCTATGGCCACCTTTGCCTTTCTAGTCCTCTGAACCATGTTCAGCTAAATGAAGTTTGACAAGTTTGGAGTTTTTGTTTTTGTTTTTGTTTTCTTTGTTTTTGATTGTTTTTGTTTTTGTTTTGGGGGGCTTCCCCCTCTCACCTTTGCATTCTAGAGGAGAGGAAACAGGAGCACATTGTTGAAATTTTAACTGACCATTAGTTCTTTGCAATATGTTTTTTCACCTTCTAAGAATTTTCCCTTAAATAAAAATGCATTCTGTTAGTAACAGGAGGCAAAGAGATGCTGCTATGAGAACAGACTGGGGGGAAAAACTCAAGGAAGAGGCAGACTGGGGTGGTGTAGTAGAAATGTGAATGAGAGCTGAGGGAGAAGAGAAGACAACTCCTGAGGCCACAGCTCTCAACACCTCCTAAAAAAGGATCTATGAATGGGGCCTTATTATTTATAAGGTTTTGGTGGGCAATCAAGACTAATAGCAAAAATTTATATTGTTTGGGGTATTTCTGGGACATCCCTGACTAACAATTCAAGGGAAGCATCCTGTTGTCTGAAATTCACAGAGGATTAATGAAAAAACCAATTCTTTAAGGGGGAGCTCATGAGTGTAGACCATGCTACTATATGAACAGACAAACCAGCTAGGCTGCTTTTCCCATCCCCTTCTTAAGTAACCTTCTGCACAGTATGGTCACAATGTGCCCCTGTGCCCTCTGCTTCTTCTGCTCACATCGTTGTGTGATTCCCTTGTGCATGAGGGTGGGAAAATGACAGTATCCATATCTTCACATGGTGACCACCTTTTCATGGCCAGTTCAGTCTAGTCTGTCTCTGTGTTGTTGGATTAAGGAATAAGTAGCCACTTAGATAATGTCACTGAGAAAACACTATAAGTCTATATAAAAGGTGAGAGTTCTGACCAATGGCAAACAAACAATTGATGTTGTCAGTCTAAAACCTGAGGGCACTAAATTCTGCCTTACAACCAGACTGTACACAGATATAGATCCATCTCATTAAAGGCTCACAAGAGAAAAGCAATCAGCCCACTCGCTACTTTATAACATCCCTGTGGATGTCATAATTCAAAAAATCAGCCAACTCATGTCAAAATTCCTGACCTATGGAACCCATGATACATTGAATATGTATTAAGCCACACATTTATGTTGGCATTGCTATAAAAAATAAATATGACACACCTTCCATCAGAGTTAGGGACATGAATTAAAGTATCAGCTATACTCCCAGGATCTCAGTTCCATCCTCTGTCCTGACACTTTCCATAGTTACAAAGATTCAGGATGCAAACATGACCTCATTCCTCCATCATTCACACCTGAGGGTACTACAATCAAAACAAGGTACGTTGGCATAGAAGACAAAGTCAAAGACCTTATTACTTCAGTATTTTGAAAGTAGGGTTTGGATTAACTGCCACTTGGCAAATTTTCGAAAATGGACCCCTTAAATAACCTAACTGTGGATGACTGACTCCCAACATGCAATGAAGAGAATTCCTTTGAACTAAGAAAGAGTGGTATAGATTAAGCAAGGTCAGGGACCTTTGTAAAACTTGAGGTGACACATGAATTTAGCACCTTCCTCACCTTATGGCATACCTTCCAAACACCAGGTGACCTAAAACACTCACATCATAACTGTGACTCTGAGAAAACATCTCATGGTAGACTGAGGTCTGATTTAGATTCCACTGAAAAATGTGATCCCAGAGAAAAACACATGGCATCCCAAAGTTCACTCATCCTCTTTACTCCTTCCTCATTGACTTTTCTCTGTCTCTGTTTCTTGAACCCCCCCCCCACTAATGTCAACTCATAATTCAACATAAGAGTAATTGTATTAGAAGGGGGTCTGTGAAATGACATTTATCAGAATAAATTGAGAAAATTGTCACAAGTTGAGTAAAACTGATCATGTGACTTTGGCCTTAGGAAAAACAATAGCAAGAAAGATCCTTTTTCTGTGTCATCATGAGTTAACCTGTGATGGTGTGACTAGATGATGGAATTTATTCTGCACAACCTCTTAGAGAAGTCTTTCACAAAATTTAACAGACATTTTTTCCCACTTGGGCATTTATTTCAAATGAATGAAGCAGTAGAAAGTGTGGTTACACTGGATGTTGTCGACTCTGGAAAGAAACATACAGTCCAATCTTTCTTGAATACAAAGCTAACAGTTCTTGCTTCTACCTAGTCTTTCCTTCTTGGATCATACATGGCTTCAGCATCTCCTTACCCAATAAAACCAAACTAGGGAAAGAAAAAACCAGAACAAGTAGTTGCTATCTTGTTCCACACTCAAAGCCAAAGGCAACAGTCATATGCCCTTTATGTAACTGGAAACAGCTTTTGCAATTTTTATGGAGCAGGGAAAAGAGAATAGATGAGTATCAAACAAAAAGATGCATCCGTGAAATCCATCTTCTACATGGTACCAGGTTACAGGGACCCCCTGGTCTTCTAAACGCTTCTTATAGAGCAAGGCATCATCACGCAGGGGGTCATTCTCACAGGTCACTAGGAATGCTTGCGGAAGCTGAGCAATGATCTTGTCCTCTACTAGGAGAGGTGAAACCTCTGTGTCTAAAATATGTTTTATTTCCAGATAGGCAGTCTCATTGAAAGGTCCTGAAAACTCAGGCAGGAGGCTTTTACTCTTGAACCTTCTAGGGATGTTATCGGAGCTGAGCCATTTGCTATACTTCTTCCAGCTGTCCAGAGGCATATAAGTACCATTAAGCAGTGCATCTTTCCAGGAGAAGTCAATGTCCATGTATTTACACACAGCTATCATGAGTATGTCGTTGGTGAGGAATGGGACATTTTGGTTCTGCTGATGTGATGGTAAGCGGAAATTGACTGCTTGCATAACTGGAGTAATGAGCACTTGAGCACGGATGCGAGGAAGACTTGGGAAGCTTAGCAATGCCTGGATGACAAGGGCCACAGCCCCACCTCCAATACTTTCTCCACATGCCACCACCCGGGAGGGGTCTACCCCATAGGTCATTAGATTCTTCATGAAGTAGATGGAGGCATTCAGGCAATCCTTAGTAATACAAGGGTGACTGTGGTCAGGAAGCTTGCGGTACCTAAGAAGAAACAAACAAACTCAAGACAGCAGTATACACATAGGCCACTGGAGGCCATTTGAACAGCATCCTCTACTCTCATTAGAAAAAGAGCCTGATTAAATGCTCAGAATGAGCCTAGCAAGTAAAGAGGTATCCTCATTTTCTATGTGGACGTGAGAAACCTGTCAGAGTCAGGGAGGACAGGTTTTCCATTCCAACCTATATGATTTCCATAGGCAGAGACTTTCTACCCCCTTCGTCTTCTCTTTCTCTTTTCTCTCTGTTTCTCTTTCTCTTTCTCTTCCTCTTTCTCTTTCTCTTTCTCTTTTTCTCTCTTCTCTTTTTCTCTTCTCTTTCTCTCTCCACCCTCTCTTGTCCTCCCCTTGTCTCCACTGTCCCAATAAACCTCTTCCATGTGTAAAAACAAATGATTCCCATAGATGAGTAAATCCCAGTAAGGATCAGGAAAGCTCAAAGTTGTTGCCTTAGGAAGCAGAACAATCAGCAAAGATCCAGAAACAGTGATGGAAGCTCTGCTGGTTCCACTGGGACAGGTTAAGGGTTCAGGCTCTCTGCTGCCTCAAACATCCATTGAGCATTGCCAAAACTACTGTTCTTTAAACTTTACATCAATGTTATACTAATAATGCTGGTTATATTAATAATTAATAGCATGCTGTCTTAATGTAAGTGAACCTTCCGATGTTTATTTTCCTAGAAATAAATGCAAGTGTTAGGAGATGGGACAATTAGACTCTCTAATTGAAAATGCTTAAATTCTTCTCCAATACCCTGGCTTATTTTTAAAAAATGACTATTACACACACACTCATCTGAGCTATCCTTATGCCAGCACTGATCACTTTGAAGAACATACATACCTTGAGGAAGCAACAAGCTACACAACTCAGCCACTAGCTGCTCTTGCAAGCAACCCACCCACTATTTTAAACAGCTTTCACCAGACTTTTCCTATCACCTTCCCACCAAGACCCTGGTAGCCTAAACGAGATAATATTGACCTGACCTAAGCGAGACAATGATACTATTCTCATTAATGCAATGAGCTAATCACAGAAAGAAAGAACTGACGGCAGTGGTGACCACAGAACTGAGAAAATTGGAACAGGTCCAGAGGCAAGAGCACACCATGTGGTGCAAGGGTGGCAGAGGCACAAAGACCAGTGGGCACCTTTGCAGTGGTATTTGGTAGCTCTTGGAAGAAGCTAGAAGCCTTAACAAAACTTCAAAGTAGTCTTGAAGCATCAAAAGCCTTATGTATGGCAACACTGAACAGAATCAAAGACTCATTGGCAACAATAGCAGCAGACGACGACAATAAATAAAGATGCCAGGCAACAGTGGCCACAATACGGGCAATTAGAACAGCAGAGGCAGGAATCACTACCTTAAGGGGCGAGGATTTTAGACACTCTAGACTAGGAACTAGAACATGAGCGTTGTCAAGGCCTGGGGGCAGAGTTGACTTTACACATACATACAGGAGCTGTAACACTAAGCACCACTGGGTTAAAAGTTGCATTAACAGAAGCAAGCTTAAGGGCACTGAACTCAAATGTGGTACCTGTTGTGGCTCGTAGTTCCCTGCTTTTACCAGTTACTTCAAAAGCCAAGGACTATGAAGCCATCAAGGACCAATTGGAAGAGTTCCTCATCCACCCCCAATTTCCACTCTGGTGGAAAGAAAAAGTTCCAGGGAGATGATTGATGTTACCATTTTCTGTCAACAGAGTTTCAGAGACTTCATTTAGAGTCAAGAGATGTTGCTTCTAGGAAAGGAAGGTCAGGAAGAGGATAAAAATGAGGAAAGGGGAATTAAGAGGAGGGACAGTGAAGAGTGGGCAAGGAGGAGCTAAGGATGGAGGAAGAAGTGCGTAAGGGGGGAGGCTGGGGATAGATGACTAGTTATAGCTAGTTATAGCAGCATAGCTCAGTAGCCTTCCGGCAGTCCCAAGCCTCTTCTCTAACCAAGCATCTCCACTTGCCACTCTAATACAGCTTTCTGGAATTCCACACTGATAAATTCCCTTCCAGATTTCAGATCAGGTGCTTGCACACTCCTCTGCAGTTCCATTTAGGGAATCCCAGAGATGTGGGTTTCCATATTGGAAATTCAGACCCTGTGGGAAGTTCAGATGAGTAAAGGTCTCTGAAGTCTGAAAAAGTGTTACAAAATGTCCCAATGCCACCAGAAAGGAACAGAGAGGCTAAGTGAGTTTGCTCTAGCCTTCCAACTTCAGTTTATATCCATTCTGATGGATGTTGGAGTATAAGAAGACCACTTAAGTGGTAGCCATTGAAGTAGCAGAATCTAGCAGGGCAGTTTTCAAATTTTCTCACTTAATTCTGTAAACTGGTTTTGTTCTGAAACAATAATAAATATCCATTTCTGTCGTCCATCCTTTCATAGAAGCTTTTATTTCCAAAAGACAAGGGTTAGGTCTGAAGTTATGCTCTACTTTCATTCACAGTGGTTTCTACACAGTCGCTATTTTATTGTTGCATCAAACATCAGACCCATCAGCCAGCTATAGTCATGACTTCAGTCTACCTTGACCACTTGCCAATTCTAATTACACCATTGTTTCCAAAGACAACATAACCCAACCAAATGAAGAGATAACTTGAGTTCAGTATCGGTTATCTCTTTTCTGTATTTCCAACTCCTGTTCATCTCTGTATGTCTGGGAAAGTACTCTTTTGAATTTAATTTATTTACCTTCATGACAATGACATAAAATGTCACTTCTGGTTTTACATTACTTGGGTTCCTTTCCATGGTTCTCTACTATGTCCATCTATACTATTCCATAGGAGCCCAGTACTCTATAGTTTTATATTCTATCTGTCACAGTTCACCAATGTACTTCACACGAATGAATATATTTCAAGACTTCTACTGTTTTGAAAGTGGGGTGTACATGTTCATGGGAACATATACAGAGAGTACATAAGGTCAGGACCCTTTTCTGTTGCCTAGAGTCACCCAAATGTGTACCTGAAAATTCACTCTCACACAGATAAACCACCAATTGTCTCAGGCCACTCACCCCACTGATAGCACCACGGAATTTGTCTGCTGGGCCAGGAAGCTGCACAGATTGTGGTAACTGTCTGCAAGATAAACCCAGGTGTTAAACAGTCTAAAAGAGCCCATCATTTCCCACTACAGTCCCAGAAAAGGCAGCTTCCTGGTGAACATGCAAATAATACCCTCCATATGTTGCTATTCTTGATTCTTCTGAAGAAACCTTGGCCAGCTCTGCCTGAGCAAGGCTAGAGATGATTCCCAAATTCGTGAATATCAAGATAGTTGAAAATTCATGGTTCACTTTCTATAGCATTGAATTTTAAACAGTGTGTATAAACTGGGGACTTTTGAATGATTGGATTCGAAATGGGTATTATTAGGGTGGTGTGTGTTTGCAGATCCAGTGCTGGATTTTTAACATGCTCATAGGTTTTCATTCATAAGAAGATAAATTGTGACCAGATTAGATATTTATAGTAATAGACAGGTCCATTAAGATTAGTACAAGGCTCACCAAGGTCCATTTTGGGACTATGTTAGGGAGACTGATCAGAAACACTGAATAACTCTTTGTTCCACCCATGTTACCATTTGAAAACAATTCCCCATTTGTGTTCTCCTGCATGATCTAGCTTCCTCCTTTGATGTGTGTGTGTGTGGTGTGTGGTGTGGTGTGTGTGTGTGTGTGTATGTGTGTGTGTGTGTGTATGTTCTGGTGTGTCCTCTATTCCTGAAGAGAGCTTTGGGCTAAGTGGATGTTCAGTAAATATCCCCTGAGCCATTTCTGCTTAAGATTTTGAAATAGCATTATCCTGAAATAGAGAATTACAGCTCAGGGAAGAGGGATGATAACAGTGGAGGTAGAGTTATAGTTGTCTTATGAATTATAAAAAGCATCTTAGTAACATCTTCAGAACTTCTATGACTACCTCAATCACCACAAGGTAGTAAGTAACCCTCGTCACAAAAGTGATATCTTTTGAGTCTGTACAAAAAACTCAGAACAGCAAGGGTAAGGAGGGACATAAGTGGCTAGATGGGAGATGTGCTCATGTACACAATGGAGGCTGACACGTACTAATGACAAGTACTGGGTTACTCTTGTGGGGAAAGATGATGAAACTAGAGGATGATAATCATAGCAAGGAAACAATTTTTGGCTATAGAGATGATGTAGTGATCAAGAATGGGGTTTTAGCATAGTGGTCAAGCTGAGCTGAGGGAAGCATATAGACTTGAAGTCATTATTGGACATATAGGAATGGCTAGTGCTATGAGTGGGAAGGAAAGGGAGAGGTCACGCTCAGTGCTGGGAGATATGGTTGCTGTCCAAAACTAGACTGACTACTATACAGGAAACAATTCCATGAAGACTCCAACCCATATGATTTCCAATTTCTCAATCCATTTCATAAAAGCTCCAACTTCTATTTGCTTTGACTCCCCCCTAAGAGGTTCGCATACGAATGTATGAAAGACTTTACCTATCATGAAGACCTTCCTCTCCCACCCGGCACAGAAACTACTCACCCAGGCTGCCACATAAGGCTCCCCCTCCATGGTAAAAAATAATGCCTCGCCGGAGTTCTGAGGACACTGCCTTAGGCTGGAACAGTCTCACAGAGATTGTCCCAAAACACATGTTGGTTACCACCAAGTTGTGGTTCTTCTTTATGATTATTAAATCTTGGAAAAACTGAATAAATCTGGGCATGGAGCAAATTTTCATCTTCTCAAATATTTTTCCCTGTAGAAATTAAAAAGGAGGTGATGAGGAAGAGGAAAAGGAAGAGGAAGAGGGAGAAGAAGAAGAAGAAGAAGAAGAAGAAGAAGAAGAAGAAGAAGAAGAAGAAGAAGAAGAAGAAGAAGAAGAGGAGGAGGAGGAGGAGGAGGAGGAGGAGGAGGAGGAGGAGGAAGGAGGAGGAAGGAGGAGGAAGGAGGAGGAGAAGGAGAAGAGGAAGAGGAGGAGGAGGAGGAGGTGGTGGAAAGGAAGAGAAGGAAGAAAAGGAAGAAAATTGAGGCACAGGAGAGTATAAGGTAGGCATGTAGATGTTGCAGTCACTTAGCATTGCTGCTAAGTTGACTGTTTCTTTCTTGACTCTTGCATTTACAGTGAACTTGTGTGTATAACTGGCTGTGGATTCCACTGAGGGAGAAAGTGGGTTTTGAGAGTTTCTACCCCAAACATCCAGATTAGATAATGGTGTAGTTCTAATTTGGTTATTTGTCTCAACCAAAATTCATGTCATTGTGCTGATATGGCCTTTTCTCAAGACAGATATATAGATAAATGACATAGAGTGAAAGACCCAAATATAACCTCACATAATCACAGTCATCTGAGTTTCATCAAGAATGACTAAAAGGAGAAAGGAAAGCCTCTTCAACAAATGGCTCTGGAAAAACTAAATGACTCCACACTGATGAATGGTCCTAGATCCCTCTTTCACCATGTATAAAAACATCTCCAAAAGGACCAAAGACTGTACTGAAAGACCTGAAATTCTAAAAATGTTAGAAGAAACAGTGGGAGTAAACTTTAAGATATAGGCATAGGTAAAGACATCTTGCACAGGACTCCAGTATATCTGGAAATAAGGGCAGATAGTGAAAAATGAAATTAAAAGGCTTCCATACTTCTATACACACAGGAAACAGTTTTAATTGAAGACTCAACCTGCGGAAAGGGAAAATCTTTGCTGGCAATGCCCCAGAAAGGATTATATATCGCGCGCGCGCGTGCGCGCGCACGTGTGTGTGTGTGTGTGTGTGTGTTACCATATATATCAAGAGAGTAAATCATCCAAACAACAAAATAAATAGATCACACAAGACAAAGTACAAATGGCCAATAAACATATTGTCTTATTTTCTTTCATGGCTGTGATAAGCAAGTTGACCACAAGCAACTTGGGGGAGAAAAGGGTTTACTTGGCTTACAGGTTACAGTTAATCATCAAGAAAAATCAAGCCAGGAACTCAAGGCAGGAACATGAAAGCAATTCGCTGGCATGTCCCCCTTGCTTGCTCACCTACCTTGTGGACTGGACCTTCCCACATTTTTTAAAAGATAAATCTTTGTTATTGGATCACCAGGGGAGGTTATATAATTATAATCTCAAAAATAAAACATCTCATGGGGGTTGGTGGGGACCAAGACTTGACACTATGACTAATGTTATGGTGTGCTTACAGACAGAAGCCTAGTATGGCTGTCCTCTGAGAGGCCCAACCATCAGTTGACTGAAACAAATGCAGATTCTTATACCCAACCATTGGACTTAAGTTGGGGACCCCTATGGTTGAATTAGGGGAAGGATGGAAGAAACTGAAGGGGAGGGTGACCCATAGGTAGACCAGCAGTCTCAACTAACCCAGACCCCTGGGAGCTCCCAGACACTGAGCCACAAACAAGGCAGCATGCACAGTTGGTCTGACCCACCCCCCAACATACTAAACAATTGCGTAGTCTGGCTTCTGTGGGAGAAGCCATGCCTAATCCTTGAAAAACTTGAGGCTTCAGAGATGTGAAAGGCCTAGTTGGGAAGAGCATCCTCAAGACAGGGAGAGAAGGTATGGGATGAGGAAATGTGGGAGGGGGGACAATGGCTGGATTGTAAATAATAATAATAATAATAATAATAATAATAATAATAATAATAATGTCTTTTAAGTAGTGATTATTGAAACCCCCTTGTGTAGATAAAGGCCGTGATACATGCGGTGAGATACTTCCTCTGGAGGAGGCTCCCAGGAGGTGAGTTTTTGGCTAAGAAACTAGAAAGAGCTTGTATCTAGTCTGGAACAAAGCAGACATAGACTAAAGGTGAGGCCATCATCAGCTAATGGAAAAACACTGTACACCATTATTGGGGCGGTTCAACCTCCATCATTTGCAGATGGGCATTATCTATGGAAGTGACCCAAGGAAGAGGTGAGGGATCAGGTGGAACTGCCCTCAGAAAGGTCTTGCTGATGAGACCCAGCAGGACAGGCCCCAGATATTGGATAAATGAATTTGTTTTTAATTTAGAGTTCAGTGGGGTCCCCCATTATTCTATGAAAGAGCTCCCCAAAGAGGGCTTCGAATAATAGTTTTCCTATTAGAGTTTCAGGAGAAAGAAAGAATTTAGCCTACAAGTTCAGCTCACCTGACTCCCATCAAGAGTGCAAGGTCTCCCCGTTGAAGGAATCAGAGAAAGAACTGGAAGAGTTTGAAGGGGCTCGAGACCCCATATGCACAACAATGCCAAGCAACCAGAGCTTCCAGGGACTAAGCCACTACCTAAAGACTATACATGGACTGACCCTGGACTCTGACCTCATAGGTAGCAATGAATATCCTAGTAAGAGCACCAGTGGAAGGGGAAGCCCTGGGTCCTGCTAAGACTGAACCGCCAGTGAACTAGACTGTTGGGGGGAGGGCGGCAATGGGGGGAGGGTGGGGAGGGAAATACCCATGAGGAAGGGGAGGGGAAGGGGGATGTTTGCCCGGAATCCGGGAAAGGGAATAACACTCGAAATGTATATAAGAAATACTCAAGTTAAAAAAAAAAAAAAAAAGAGTGCAAGGTCTCTGCTGAGCCAGGCAGAACATTTGACTGCTCACCTCTCAACCCCCTCAAATTTCAAGGCACCCTTTAATAGCACAGGTTGTTTCCATCCTTACCTCCCTCAAGAAAAGATTGACTATACCTCTTATTCAAGCAACCTCCCCTCTTTCCACTGAGAGCCTTTCTTACCAGTTCTCAGGTAGATGGCCCCAAACTGTCACTCTTCGTAATGATAGCTGTGTATTCCTTACACACTTTCACTATACTTGCCAGGCTTCCTTAGAATTTGCCTAAGTCCTCACTGTCAAAAATCCCTACCATTCAATGAGGTGTCTGATGGCAAATATCACAACTTATTCAGTTTCCACCTCTAGAATATTTGTTTGTGAATGTGGAAGAGCATATGATGTTAAATTAAGATTTACATTCTAAAAGCCCATTATATGCATCAGAGAGTTATACTGTTTTGTGTGTGTGTGTGTGTTTTTTTTTTTTAGGGGAAGTTCACATTTCCCACAGCTGTGAACGAGGTCTGAGGCTGTAGGAAAGAAACTACAAATTGGAGAGAGTGTGGTGTTCCTGGTAAATTTGGGTATTTGAGGACCTCATTTGCCATTCCAGGGCTCTAGACTAGCCTGAAATTCTACACAGAACCCTGGCTTGAAACAGCTTGACCTCTAGGAAAGCACTTGCAGATAAAAATGAATGAAGGATTGAGGCCAGAAGCTTTCAATTATTGTATTGAACAAGCTGTGCTCACTCCACTAGTTTTTCTCTCCATTGTAGAGAAAAATCCAACAGCACAGGGAAACATTACTTTTTAAAGTCATGTGTGAAAACTATTATTTTTATTATATATTATGTAATACATATATTACCCTCACCTGGCAGAAAATGTTGCCTGCTTCGAAGATAAAGACTCTGACATGCATAGAGGTTAAGCAAAGGGTTCTTGTAGCCAGTGAAAGCAGAACAGAAATGCATAACAGGCACCTTGGCTGCTGCTTCTTTTTACCCCCTCTCTTCTCCACCTCCTCCACTGTAGCTGCCATGTGAAGTAATCACTTATGAACTGTGACTGCTACCGGTCTTCAGCCAAGGTTGGGATATTACATTTTTCAAAACATTTACTTCCCACACAAAGCCAAACTTTCTTTCCATCCCAAGTCAGTAACAAAGGTAAGCTCAGAGTCCAGCCACCCAAAGCAGCCAGGCTAAAAAGCTGGATATGTGCATCATCACGTGGATTTGATCAGCAAAGGGCTCCTGCTGAGAAATAATCTTCAGTTTCAAGATATTCACAACTGTGCAACAAAACACCTAGAAGCAAGTGAGTAGAAAGAAGCAGAGGGCTGCTGCTGACGGAGGTGTCAGACCTGTTGAGTAGTGGATCTATCTTGGAGAAATTGGGTGAAATAATTTTTCAGTCCTTAGAAATACTCTTGTTAATGAGTAGTGATGTGCCTGCCTCCAATCTCAGCCCTTAGATGTTAGGAGCCAAAAGATCAACATCGTAACACACTTATCTCAAAAAATTAAAAGGAAGAGTTGAGGAGTAGCTAAATAGATAGAGTGCTGAGATAGCTTGCAAGCTCTAGTTTGATCCTCAGAACCACACAAACCAAGCATGATACTGTACATCTCTAACCACATCACTTGAGAGGTAACAGCTCTAATCCCAGTACTAGGAAGGTAGCAGTGGAACAATCAAGATCCTCAGGTCACTTCTGGATATATAGTGAATCCGAGGCCAGCCTGAACTCCACAAGATGCTGTCTAAAAAAAAAGTAAGAACAAAGACAGGAGGAAGGCAGGGAGGGAAGAAAGAAAAAGGAGGGATAGATGGAAACAAACACAATGTTTCCATGTTTCTAAGATAGAACAATGTAGTCACTCAGACCTGTGGGGAATCTAGTTAGAGGAGAATAAAAGAAGAGAAACCTACAGAGATGAACTCTGAAGAACATAATGTCCCCAAGAGCAGACTCACCAGAGCAATTACGTACAGTACCACACAATGCAGAAATCTTAACTTGACAGGATGCTTCAAGGCAGAGGGTATCTCTGCCGTGAGAAAGTGATGGATGGCAGCCCATATGAAGACTCCCAGATTCAAGGTAGACAGGCCCACTAGCAGCACCAGCCACAGGACAGCCATGGTACTGAGTCTCTGAGAAACTGCTGTCTGAGGTCCTGAGAAGCTGGTGCCCTGAAGATATTCCTTGAGAACAACTGAACCAGTTTTACGGCTTACCACCTCCACTCCCTTATTTCAGACCAGACCTGACTCAGTGGCCTGACCTTACCTCTGCAATAACCATACAAATCAACAGGATCCAGAGGAACCTGTTCCCCAAGGAACAAGTGGACTAGGAAGCCAACTTGGATAACCAAAGATGGGGGTCTTTTTGCTTTTTTATTTTTGGTTTGGGGGGATTTTTTTTTACAGTCCAGTCATTACCCTCATCCCCATGCACTCGCCCACATTCCTTTATCCCATTCCTCTTCCTCCCTGTCTCCAAGAGGAAGGCCACCCACTGCGAAGTCTCTCCTTGGGTCCTCAAGTCTCTCAAGGGTTAAGCGTGTCTTCTCCCAGTGAGGCAAAACCAGGCAGTCCTCTGCAGTATATGTGTTGGGGACCTTGGACCAGCTCCTGTATGCTGCTTGGTTGATGGAACACTGTCTGTGAGCTCTCAGGGGTCCAGGTTAGTTGAGACTTCTGGTTTTCCTATGGGCTCATCTTCCACCATCCTTTCCCTAATTCAACCACAGGGGTCCCTGACTTCAGTCCAATGGTTGAATGTAGTATCTGCATCTGTCTCAGTCAGCTGCTTGTTGGGCCTCTTAGAGGACAGCCATTCTGGGCTCCTGTCTGTAAGTACACCATAGCATCAGAAACAGTTTCAGGTCTTGGAGCTTCTCCTTGAGATAGAACCCAAGTTGGGCTGGTCACTGGACTGTCTTTCCCTCAGTCTCTTCTCCATTTTTGTCTCTGCAGTTCTTTTAGACAGGTACAATTCTGGGTCAGAACTTTTGACAGTGGAATGGCAACCCTATTCCTCAACTTGATGTCCTGTTATACTAGAGGTAGGCTCTATGACTCTGTTGGACATTTCATCTATGGTCCCTCCCTTGGAGTCCTGAGAGTCTCTCACCTCTCAGGTCTCTGTTACTTTCTAGAGAGTCCCCACACCTCCACCCTATGGTTGCATATTTCCGTTCATTCTGCTGGCCTTCAGGCCTTGTCTTCTGCCAGGATTCCAAAGAATTGGATATGAGCTTTCACAGCATCCATCTGCTAGGGAACAAAGGAAGAGGTCTTACATGAGTATAGATCCCTGTGCCTAACCCTTCACTAAGTACCAAGAGGCATGAAGCCCTTCTGCACCGGTTTGAGGTCATCCCATTTGTAACGACTTCATTAACCATTACCAGAGCCCGGTCTTCTTTCACTTCTGACGTTTTAGCCTTGGACAGGCTCTTTCCTCTCTGAGTCTATGGGGTAGAGGAGTTCAGGAATGGGTTAACTGTTTCTAGACCAAGCCCATACGTGGCTGCAAGTCCTAGGGTTGCAGACACTTGTGCAGCAGTATAGGATACAATGGATAGAGTTTTGTACAGGCTTCCTATTCTAAGGCCAGGGAAAATTTGACAGGAAACACACATAGACTATTATTTCCATGTTTGTTTAAAGGCTGACACAGTAGGTTAAAGGATTTGCCATCAAACATAATGATCTGAGTTCAATCTCCAGAATCTCTATGATATAGGAAGAAAACTCTACTACCAAACGCAGTCCTTTGACTTCTACATGAACACAGCATTACCCGTATGTGTGCCTATGCACATGCACACAGACACACAGTATAAATAAAGTAAGGTGCTAAAAATTTAAGCACACAACACAAAATTTACTGTCAGAGCTATTTCTAAGTGTATATCATAGTAGAGTTAACTGAATGTGTCACACACAACAGATCTCTTACAATAATGAACTTCCAGCCTTGGACTCACACCCTTCCCAAACAACCACAGTTCTACTCTGTAAGAGTCTGACTGCCTTAGATGCCTCCATAGATGGGCCTATGTGATGTTTGGCTTTTTCTAACTACCTTGGTCTACTTAGCATATTATCTCCAACTTTATCACTACTGTAGCAGTCAATAAGATTTTTTAAAAGTTATATATATATGTATATATAGTTTTTATTGTTTATTGTTTTTATTTCTGTTGGTACTAAAGATGGAAGCTAGGGTCTTGAATATGTGAAGCAAATGTTCTACCACTGAACTACATTCCAGGCTCTACACTTTGTTTATTTATCCATGGATAGACATTTATGCTCCCTCTACCTTTTTGCTATGATGCATATGTTAGCATAGTCTCATGTGTATGCAGATATTAACTCATTTTAAGTTTTTTACGTCCATGTTGGTGTGTAAACTAGATATAAAATCATAAAGATCAATCCAGAAGAAACTTTGCAAAATGAATTCTCTCAGTAATAATGATCTTTCATCTAATGTCTTTCAGGCTCCAATATTTATAGGGACCTCAGAAAATTCAGGACACCAACAGGTCTCATTTATTCACCATTCACAGATGAGAAAGCTGATCCCAGAAAAGATATGTTTACATAAAAGAGCATCTGTTGTGGATAGTAGTGGTGTTTGTATCAACTACAGGAACATGTAAAGAACATTGATCTACAGAAAAAAAATTATGATGGGCACCAACAGAGTGTAGTTATGCTGTTCCAAAACTGTTCCCTATCAACACTGAAAAGGAATTGGCTAAGCAAGGACAAGAGCCATTTCAAACAATGACAATAGCATATAAGGGATGTCACAATCTTCTTTATGTGGTGCTGTGGTCATGGAGCAGGGGCCTGGACAGAAGCCGGTGGAATTCCCTTTTGGGTTCTGGGGCTTCCAACACAACTCAACCTTACCAGACTTCCTGGCATGGTCCATTGCCCCACAACTCCTCCTTTTCTTTTTATAAAGCATAGGTGTCATGAAAAAACTGTCTCCCACATTAGGAACATATTGAACCAAGACATGATTGCTAGTGATTTTTGCAATGCTACTTATCTGCTGCTTTAGAAATTAAATGAGGCAGGGTGCCAAGAGAAACAAGGCTCTAATAGCTAGTATGGGACCAAGGAGGGGAAGAAGCCAAGCTACCGAGGAGTTAGAGTGCCAAGAGGAGCATATTGTACCTGAAGGTTTCCCCAGAGCTCTTTAAGCATTGTACACCAGCCCAAATGGAGCAGGGCCGCTAGCAGCTCCTGAAGTTGCCTTTCAGGCTGGCTGTTGGGAAACCCTTCACGGGGACTGTTCTCTGAGGAAGACGGGAGAAACTGTTCCATTGAATACTTCCCTACAGTGCTGTTCCTATGCCCCTCCCTGATGGGTCTGGAGGGAGGGAAGAAGACTGAGGAACAGAAGCAGAGGCAGAGGCTTTGTACTCTGGAGTCAGATTGATTTGAACCCACCCCTGACCACTGCCCAGCCCCACAACAATGAGCAAATTGCTTATCTCCTGGGAGCCCTGGTTTGCTCATCTGTAAAGTGGGTACAGTGAGACATTCTAGGTTCAAAGTGAATTAACTTAAAAAACAGTAAAATGATAAATACCTCATGTGTGACATGTGTTTTCTCACTGTATTTAATTAAGCAAAGTCTAATTGGTCCGAGTTGGGGAGAAGTTGGGGCTTCTATGATGAAGTTTCTCAGGCTGGGTGGTTGACAAGTAGTAGAGGCTTCTGTCGCACAGAGGCTAGAAAGGACCTCAAGCACAGCACAGTTGGGGTCTGGGAAAGAGCCTCTTCCAGGACGTAGAACGAGAACTTAGATCCTCACATGATGGAGGAGAGTGACAGCCACTTGTCGTAGAGCACCCGTGGCTCAAGATCCAGACACCTCCCGCAGGCCGCATCTTAGCACAGTCATGTCTGGGTCCTCGATGTCAACATCTGCATGTGTGGTGGTGACAGGAATTCACTTCATCCCAGCTGTCAAGGGGCAGAAGAATTTCTTGAGATTTTAAAATGCAATCCACAAGTTTTAAGTCATTCTCTGCTAAGTAGATGGCAATGTGGCTTTCAGAAGCGGCTTTTTCAGTACCGAGAGGCTGACCACAGCAGCTCTGAGGCTGTGCTGTGTTTTTTTGTTTTGTTTTGTTTTTCTTTTTTTTTTTTTTCCTGAGCTGGGGACCGAACCCAGGGCCTTGCGCTTGGTAGGCAAGCACTCTATCACTGAGCTAAATCCCCAACGCTCTGTGCTGTGTTTTAACGCAGGGGACAGTCCATCCCCATTCTTTTCAGGAAGCTCAGGACTGATTCAGAACCTTCTATAACCTTGGATTTTTTAAAGCAATTCCTCCCTCGTCTGCTTCTGTCACTGGGTCCCTGTCTCAGCTTCTGTGGTGTTTGAGATTGTCTAGCTATGTGTGGTTTTGATAATTATTTCCAGATAAGCTGATGTAAGAGAGGAACAGGCTATCAGTACTAGGCTCTTAGGGCTTAAAGTCTCTTGCAGCTGTGCGTTTAGATGCAAGGCTGAGTCGGCCTGATAATTCTGCCGTGTGATCTCACATGCTCCTGCTGTGGTGGTCTACTCTGGTGCTGGGCTCAGTGCTCCCTGCTTTATCTCTTCTAGTTTCACAACCTTTGTCCAGTAACTTCACAGTCTCTCTTAGCTTACCGCTCACTCCGTTCCTGGCCTGCTCCATCCGGTGTGGGCAACCACAGAACCGAACTGTAGGAGCTATGGCCTGGACACTAGCCTCCACATTCAGCAGAGTGGGAGAAATTTCTCCTCTCTCCTAGAACCACAGAGGAAGGCTATCTGGCAATGTCCAGGGCACAGCAGGAAAGCACAGGACTGTACGGGGTCTGCTTCCAACAGTGACACTTTGTGGTCACAAGAGGCTATGATCATGGTGGATCAAGTAGACTACCATGGCCTCTAGATAAGAACAGTAGGAAAACCATCTGTGAGCCGGGTGGGCTCCTAGGGGGCACTTTGGCAGAGCAACACACCCACACTTAGTTTACTGTTAGAGGTGAGATAAAGGATTCGAGTATAATTATAAATGAAAGACTTTCAACATCTGTCCACTTGGGGTGTTTACCCCATTTTACTGTCAGCCTCAAGGATTGTGGGAGCAGGGAAGCCTGGGGAAAGAAATGGGGCTCTTTGTGATCTTGGTCTGGAAACTAGCTGGAGATAGTTAGGTGTTTTGGAAAGGGGTGACCCATGATGTCCTGATTTTAAAATATGATTTCTGGGGACTAACCTACCATCCACATTTTTGTTTTGTAAACGTTTTACAAACAGAGTCATTCCTTCAGCCCCTGTTCCCGGGTTATTTATTTATCATTTACTTTTAAGGGATACCCACAGGTCTCCTAGATGGCAGTTCAGATTCTGTTCTTGTTCTTCTGACCAAGACAGAGACACGAAGTTCCCCAGGAGGAAACTATAATTTGAGGTGATGACTATTTAGTTACTCCAGTTCCAACACAGCAAAACCAGGAGGGCCATGTTTCTTCCCATCCTGCATGGAATTTACTCCCCTCCCCTGGCCACACCACATCCCAGTATTTTCTAGCCAAGGCAGAGAAAATGGTCCTGCCCTGTCTGCTGTCTTATACGTCACACTGACATCATCCACACATTGAGCAGAAGATCCTTCAGATTCCCACCCTTCACGAGCTGACCTCTTCTTTCTCTTTCTGTGGCATCCCAAAGCCCTTCAGAATTCATTCACGCAGACATGGACACAGTGCTGGGAGTGTTTCTCTTTGGCAGGAATGGTTATCTCTGACCACAGCTGGCTTCTTAAAGGAACGGGTACCGACAACTGCAACTTCCAGCATCAATTCCAGGCTCCTTGATGAGTGCCTCCAGTCAGGGTGCTCATTGGCAAGAAATAATGGCATGCATCTAGAATCCAAGCGCACTGGCGGCACCAAACGCACTTCTATGTCTGCACTTGGTGGTCTGCCCTACAGCATCCATACCACCAGCTTGGCTCTGGGGCACCGGCTTTTCCTATACACACGGCAAGAGTCTGTTTTGCTCTTTCTGCTAGCTGGTGGATCTTGGGCACATTCCTCAGCCTTTCGTGGGCCAGATACCGATGCAGAAATAATATAAATGCTCCCCGTTTACCAGGCAGTGCACGCCGTACCAGAGGACACTTCAGTTTCATGTTTGGTAACTTAATCCTCTCAGTGATACCAGAAGACGCATAATAATGTCCACTCTCACTTCCCAAACGAGAAAACAAGGGTCAAAGATGCTACCTAGCTCCCCCAGTGTCACAGAACCAGAGAGGTAATGAACCAGGATCCTGGCTCAGAAGTTCGGACTGTGGAGTTGAGCTTACGCCACGCTGGTCCAATGTTACATAGCGACTAGCGACGGTGTCTGTGTTGGATTGCTCTAAGGGTGACGGAGTTCAGATCCACAAAGCACACAGCATGGTATGGGCTTGTTAAAGTGTTCACTGCGGTGTGGCGAGGCGCTCCAAACAGTTAGATGATTGTCAGTCACCACGTCTAGACTCGTGGTGCAGGTTAAATGGCTTTGCTCACCACGGCGATTTGTATAATTTTGAAAATGGATTCTGGGACAAGTCCAGAGTTAATCCATGTAATCCCCCTGTCAAGGTGACTGCTGCGAGCCAGAGTAGAAAGAGTATTATGCAATTATGTCTACTCTATGTCTCCCATCTCTGGGCTCGCGTTCGCCTCCTCTTCTAACTCTGTCTGGGTCATGCTTGTTCCCACGTCATGTGGACAGAGTACTTAGAGTGTCCTTTGGCGCTCTGATTAAAAAGATTTGCCACAGCCCCATAAGAGAGGTAATTTAATCCTTTCTTATTAGCAAGTCAAATAATATGCAGATGAATTTGCTTGAGAGCTGTTTAATTAGAAGATGTTTTAAATGCTACCATTAGGTGGATCTCCTGATGGAGGAAGATGTTCCACTCCCCTTGAAGATCCCAGATATTGCGTTTGGAGGTGTGCTTGCTTTAGAAGGAAATGTGTTACCAGGATGGGTCTGACCTAATTCCTCACAGGAGACTTTCTGAAAAATGGAGCGCTGGAGTTGCTATGACCTTTGAAGACAGCCTGTCACTTCCTTAACTTGACAGAAAAGGAAGCTGAGCTCTGACCGTCTGAGAAGATTCCTGACTGATTCTAGTCTCTGTCCTGATTAGTCTTCAGGATGTCGGGATGGGAATGGAAGGTTTGCTGCATTTGCTTCGGTTGGCCGCCTTCATTCTCTCTCTCTCTCTCTCTCTCTCTCTCTCTCTCTCTCTCTCTCTCTCTCTCTCCCTCTCTCTCTCTCTCTCTCTCTCTCTCTCTCTTTCTCTCTCTCTCTGTGTGTGTGTGTGTGTGTTTGTGTGTGTGTGTGTGTGTGTGTGTGTGTTAGAAGATATTTCAGGCTATGGGTACCAGATGAATTCACTATTTACACAACACATGCATTCTTTTTTTGTCTGTGGAGATCTATATATGTATATATATATATATATATATGTATATATATATATATATATATACACACACACATACACACACACACACACACACACACACACACACACATATATATATATCCATGTCCATGAGTGCACTTATGCAGAGGTCAGATGTCAGTATTGGGAGGTTTCTTCCTCTATTAATCCCCATTTTTGGGGTGGGGGCCAGTGTCTCTCAATGAATCTGAAACTTGCCAATTGGCTGCACTGGATGGCCAGTGAGTTCCAAGGATTCTCCTGCCTCTGTCTCCTCCCATCCCAGTACCTGAGTGATAGATACTGCTGCACTCAGTTTTACTGTCTGTGCTGGGCAACGAAACTCAGGTCCTCATAGTTTACCCACTGTGAAGTAAGGCCCGAGTTAGGTCTCTTATTGCTGTGACTTTCATATATTTCACAGAAGCAACTAAAGGAAGGGGACTTGCTTTGGACAACAGTTCAGGGGATGTAGCGGAGAAAGCACTGTGTTGGGATTGGCTTATGGTCATGGTAGCAGGAGTGTAACATGACCAGCCACATTATGATGGCCAACTGGGACTTAGTGAGCTCAGCTAGGAAGAGGGGTCTGGGGCCAGGTGTATTGCTACATGTCTATAATCTTAATAACTAAGGGGGCTGGGGTAGAATTGGAGCTTATATGTTCAGGGATAGCCTCCTGGATTTAAGAAGGTGGGACTGGGTTATAACTGTTAAAACCTACTCTATCAGTCTCCTAGGCTCTATACCCTGAAGGTTTCACAGCCTCTCCAAAACGTGACCCAGATGGGGTCCAAGTATTTGAACATGAGTTCAAGAGAAAGAGTTCACATGCAAATCACAGCAGCATGTATCTAAAATTCAATTAGCAGACAATCTGGCTAGGGACTCCTATTGCTTTGTCTATCCAACATTCCTGACCCTCACTCCTGACAACCGCATCTCTCGTCCGCATCTAGTGGCCACTGGAGCAGCTCCTTCATGTCATTGTCACGTGAAGTGGCTTCTCCTTTGCAGGATTCATCCTTTCTCTCTGCAGTTTGTTGACGCAGTGGTGGACTTATGCCCCAAGTTAGGCTACTAATTTTCTTCCTTGGGATTTCTGTTGCTGAGGTAAAAAGATTAATAAAGCATCTTTGGTAGTAAACTGAAAATTTGAATGTTGTAGGCTGATCTATACTGTCATATGCAGAAAGTTTGAGGCAAAGGGAAAAGATGAGATATTTTGGAGAAGCCGAGAGGAATACGACTGGTCTGACCTCCTGGGGCCCACTTGGGACTTGTTCAGGTCCTGGTGTACCCTGGGTCTTCCATTCCCTTCTTCTTGGATTTTCTTGAACCAATTAATCATATTCATAATCGATTTAATGTCACAGGGACCAAAAGAATACTAATGTGTTCTGTCAAGTGAACAAAGGGCAGGCGAAGCCTTCTTCACAGATGTCTTTGGGTCATAGTGATTTACCTCAAATCCTTATGTCTCCCTATGAAGTTCCAAAGAAAACTTGTACAAGGGAAGTCTCAGTGATGGACAGCCCACACCCTGGATTCAGCATGAGGTTAACCACGCAGCATACACTCTTCTCTAGATATTGTTCCTGAACAAGCCTAATGAATGTTTAAAAACCACTACATCTTATTTTTTGTATCAGATAAAGCTAGATTTTGAGTTCAGCCTCCATACCCAACTTTCTCTTTTCTAGATCTTCACAACCAACATACCCAGGAAACTTCTCATGCCACAGGAAGAGCTGTCTGAAAATGATGTATTTTTGTATTTCCTTCCTTCCTTCCTTTCTTTCTTCCTTCCTTCCTTCCTTCCTTCCTTCCTTCCTTCCTCCCATTCTCCCTCCCTCATTCCACTCTTCCCTCACTCCTTTCCTTCCACTCTTCTCTTTGTTTCTTTCCTCCCTCCCTTTCTTCCTTCCTTCTTCCCCAAAGTCACTTCAATATAATGTTTCCATATACTTTCCCTTTCACTCATGCTTCAAGAGTAGAATCTTAACTATTTATGTCATTCCTGCCCCCTTCCTGAGGATGCTGAGGAGCCTAGGATACTGAGTGGTACTTTCAGAGAAGAGGAAAGCCCAATGATTGGTTCATTTGTTGACATCCTTAGTATTTCAACTCTTTTGGCCCCCTAGAGTCCCCATAACTTTTTACTTCCAGTTCAGGCCAAGTGCAAAGATTCCTGGAGTTATGTAAAGGCCACTCCAGACACAGATGTCTTGTCAGCTTTTGGGGGAATAATGTGGGGAGCTCTGATGCCCGTGGGATCATGTTCTTTGCCCAGGTCCTAGTTTGGTGAAACTCTCTTTGCAAGTCTCCTCTACTCCAATCTCTCAAAGGTCTTATTATTCTTCAACCAATTTAGACTTTTTTATCTAGGCTTGGCGAAACTAACTTCAAGCATCTTACATTTTCTTCTTCTGTGGTAGAGTGGAAACCTCAAAAAAATCTGAACAATGGATCGATGACTTAAAATGTGGACCAGAGTAGCCTGAAGATGATATGGAAAACCTCCCAGCAATTTGTGTCAAATGAATGTCCCAATCATAAACATTTTTCAAATGTATGAGAGGGAGCACTGAACCTACCTTAGCTTCTTATAGTATTGGATCTGGCACTCTGCAAAATTTCTTGTGTATCAGCTTGGTTTTTGAAGGTTTTGTTGCTGAGATTTCTCAAAGCAGGTCCTCAACAGTGTTTGGGATCAATTTAGACACACCACTAAGGTGTGATAAGGGTATCTACCTAATGATTAAATCATACCTAGTGGTTAAAGACATAACTTGTCCTCTCTGCCTTTGAACATAAGGTGTGAGTATCAGTCTTGACCTTGTCTGCTCATCATTGTACTAGCCCTAACTGGAAACTAAGTCAAGAAAATGTCATATATATGAGAAAGGAAAAAGTAAAATGACTGCTTTTTAATAGCTATTTCATAGCTGTCTTAGTAGAAAATCCAAAAGTGTTTAAATATAAGATTATAACTCAAAATTTACCAGAATTAGTAAGTGACGTTATCCATGTTACCAAAAGAAGGCTGTTCTAACAATAAACAACTAGATACTGAAAATTTAAAATAACACTATTTGTAGTGTCATCGAATCCATGGACTATCCAGGAAAATGAAATATGCCTAAGAGATAGCTGCCAACAACTATAAACTGAAAACTGAGAGGAAATATAGAAGAACACAAACCAAACCAAAGTAAACCAAACAAAAACCAAGGAGACATGCAGGAATTGTCATATACCTGACATCCTGAGGCTGTTAATTGTTACTATGCTACGTCAGTCAGACTAATTGATTCATTCAACAGAGTCATATTCAACAGCAGAATTATTTTTCTAAAGTTATATGGAAATTAAAAGACTTAAACAAAGCAAGTTCAAGAAAGAGCAAAGATGTTAAGTGACACATCACCAGAGGGGGGGAGAGATAGGGAGGGAGAGGGAGGGAGATGGAGAGGGGAGAGATAGGGAGGAGGAGAGTAAAGGGAGGGAGAGGGAGTGAGATAGAGAGGGGGGAGATAGGGAGGGGAGGGTAAATGGAGGGAGAAGGAGTGAGATGGAGAGGGGAGAGACATAGGTAGAAGGAGGAGGAAGAGGGAGGAAGAAGGGAGAGAGAGAGAGAGAGAGAGAGAGAGAAAGAGAGAGAGAGAGAAGCAAACTGGATAAATGAAAATATCTATCAACAGACTAATAAGTGAACAGGTTGTGTATTTTCATACAGTAAAACAACTAACAACTAATTATTTAAAAAAGACCAAACAACTTAAACATTCAACAGCCTGGACATTTCTTTAGAAAATTTAATTTTTTTTATTATATGTGTATGAGAACTTTACCTGCAAGTATGTCTCTGTAGCATGCTTATGGCTAGTGCCCTCTGAGGCCAGAAGAGGACATTAGACCTTTGGGCTGGGACTACAGTGTTGTGAGTCTCCCCAGGTCCTCTTCCAGAAGATCTCTTAACTACTGAGCCATCATCTATCCAGCCCCAGCATAGATATTTCCTAAAAGTACAATTCTAAGTGAAAAATGATCCATGAAAAAGACTATACCCCACCTCATCAACAGCTCAAAGGAATATTGATGAAGGACACAACTGTGGCAATAGAAGATCAATCATCATATAAGGGCTGGGCAGAGTAAACTGACTGTACAGATATAAGCTTCTTGGGAGGCAACAGGATGGTCTTGACTGTGGTAGATGGAACTCCAGACAGTTATCAATGCTTTATAACTGAAGCTGTAAATTTTGTTGTAAGTAAAGCACTTTGATATATATATATATATATATATATATATATATATATATCAAATCTATTTGATATATATATATATATCAATATCTCTATCTCTATCTATCTATCCATCCATCCGTCTATCTAACTATCTATCTATCCATCTGCCTATCTATCTATCTATCTATCTATCTATCTATCTATCTATCTCAGTGATATTATATAAGTCACATCTGACTTGAGTATCTTCTGATAGCGTTACCACTCAACCCCCATCCCAGTTGTTTAGGAGACCAACTATGAACCTAAATTCAAGAGACTTCCAGGCTGTGGAGAGGAATTTGCTTGGAAGAATAATATCCCAAGTCAGTGAGAGAAGTTGGGAAATGTAAACAGTCAGAGTTGCCATTATCATTACCATTGAATTTCTATTGCCTTCCTCCCAGCTATGTCCTTTAGAATTTATTTCTAGTTGTCATGCCTTTCTTTTATTAGTAATCTATATAACTAAACATTATATTGTTTCATTTGCATGTTTTTGAAATTTAAATAAATGTGTCTCCTGCACCTTGAAAAAAAAACAGTCAGAGTTGCACTTAGGAATTTTTCTCATATCCTAAGTTATTAAAATCTACTGATAAGTGCACACTAAAGAATATGTCTAGCATCTTACATACATTTACATACATACATTTTACATAACCCCAGTGGGTGACTAGTTTACTTTATTATCGCTTATGTTTAACATTTAAGTTTCCTTCCTGTTAAAATTTTGACATGATATTTATAAGTTTATTTTCCTTTGCTGCAGAAATCATTCATGTATGTAATGTTTAGAAGTCTAGTTCCTCATGTCGATTTTTTGATTTGTGGCCATTTATTCTTAGCTTTTAGAAGCTCCTTCCTAGACCTAAACAAGGTCTGTTGAGACAGGATGGCCATGGTTCTTCAGACAACAGGCTTTGGCTGTTTGTGCCAGACATAGCACAAGGTGTGTGTGTCTCAGTAATTACTTCTTGCTTGTTTAACTTTTTCCATTTTTATGAGTTTATTTATTTTTCAGAAAAAATCTCATATTCTTTTCTCTTAGCAAATGCTGCGATTGGACTATGGTGTAAGAGAAAATACTGAGCAAATTATTTCATGGAAATCCTAATGTAAGACAGACAGGCTTCAAACATCTATTTACAAAATAGATGTTGTAAGAATGAAAAAGAGTAACACGGAGTGCCTTGCTGTTACACTGGAGCCAGTCTGAGGATGATATGAAAGCCATGGATGAGACATTTTAGTTGAGATGTGGAATGTGGTAGATTTTCAGAATGTTGTGGAAGGAGGAATATTTTTCCAGAAGTTCAGGAAGATGGATAGCCTGCATAGAGTGCTAGGGGCTGGTAAGAACTGGTTACATTCTGAAGGCAGATCAGTGTGAATGAGGTACAGGGAGCTTAGGGAAGAGCATAGTAGGGGCCGAACCATGCAGTACCTTGTATGATTGTGCATTGCTTTGTAGAGAACAAAATAAGTCCTTGAAGAATTTTGATCAGTAGACTTGTGAATTCATGTTTTCTTTTTGGAATTTTTAACTGGCTACCATGTGAGACAATGATTTTGGAGCAGGAATGGATGCAGAGGAAAGCTTCTTAGGAAATGTATTTTATAAAGCAAACCTAAGAACTTCTCTCATCTCTTCAAGTAAAAGTTCATCTGATAAAATACATGCCCAGACTCTCTTGCAGCTAAGGGTGGCACATATCCCTATATATGACTATGACTAGTGAGATATAAATTGAATAATGCTTAAGATTTTTGGCTAAGTTTTGTCTCTCCTGAGGTTACATGTCCTCATTCCTTGACATGGTCATGTAAGGGAAAGGGTCAGGGTGATATGGTTTCTATTCCTGGAGCAGAGCTGGCAGGCTCTGGGCCTCCATGAGTGGTAACATTTGCTGTGGGAGAAAGGCTTGTTTTATGATGATGTACATATTTTCATTTTCCTCATTCTGTAAATATTCTCCCTACCAAGGTTAATGACTCCATTGGTAATCTCAGATAGAGATGAGTCAGAGAGGTGAGGTTTATCTTTGTCCTTAGCAAAAATGGTAAATGCTGAGACATTCAGGACAGCCTTTAAGGCTCAGGGAAAGAAATCTAAAAACATGAGTTCAAAAATATGTAATTCCTCAACTATGCATAATGTGAGGATACAACTATACATTATATGAGGGGCTTCATGAACCTTAAAGAACAGAAACAGTAGCACTGTGAGCCAGCTTGTCAGAAAGATATTAAAGGAGCTAAAGAGATTTTGGGAGTGGTGATCTCAGGGCAAGATCCCACCCAGCTAGATTTATTGTTTATGCTTAAAAGGCAGGCAGATCTCTGAATTCATTTGCAATGTTTAAAAAAATGTGCTTGCTGTATCTTTCTAAGAATCAAGGGACTGGGGTCTTGAGTTGCTGCTTTGTGGGGTAATCAAAAGGGAACCTGGGGATAATGACTGAATTGATAATGTAAATAAAAACTGGGCTTTTGGTCTGCAAGAGATGAACCTATCTAGAGAGTTTTTAGATTTTCTTTTTTTTTTATATTAGTGTTGGAATAGCATGGGGACAGTTGATGAGAAGCAAAGACATTTAAAAGCATTTTGGAATATGAGATTCACAAAAACTCAGGTGACAACAAATGCTGGCGAGGATGTGGAGAAAGAGGAACACTCCTCCATTGTTGGTGGGATTGCAGACTGGTAAAACCATTCTGGAAATCAGTCTGGAGGTTCCTCAGAAAATTGGACATTGAACTACCTAAGGATCCAGCTATACCTCTCTTGGGCATATACCCAAAAGATGCCCCAACATATAAAAAAGACACGTGCTCCACTATGTTCATAGCAGCCTTACTTATAATAGCCAGAAGCTGGAAAGAACCCAGATGCCCTTCAACAGAGGAATGGATACAGAAAATGTGGTACATCTACACAATGGAATATTACTCAGCTATCAAAAACAATGCCTTTATGAAATTCATAAACAAATGTTGGAACTGGAAAATATCATCCTGAGTGAGCTAACCCAATCACAGAAAAACACACATGGTATGCACTCATTGATAAGTGGCTATTAACCCAAATGCTTGAATTACCCTTGATGCATAGAATACATGAAACTCAAGACGGATGATCAAAATGTGAATGCTTCACTCCTTCTTTAAAAGGGGGAACAAGAATACCCTTGGCAGGGAATAGAGAGGCAAAGATTAAAACAGACACAGAAGGAACACCCATTCAGAGCCTGCCCCACATGTGGCCCATACATATACAGCCACCCAATTAGACAAGATGGATGAAGCAAAGAAGTGCAGGCCAACAAGAGCCGGATGTAGATCTCTCCTGAGAGACACAGCCAGAATACAGCAAATACAGAGGCGAATGCCAGCAGCAAACCACTGAACTGAGAATAGGACCCCCGTTGAAGGAATCAGAGAAAGAACTGGAAGAGCTTGAAGGGGCTCAAGACCCCTTATGAACAACAATGCCAAGCAACTAGAGCTTCCAGGGACTAAGCCACTACCTAAAGACTATACATGGACTGACCCTGGACTCTGACCTCATAGGTAGCAATGAATCTCCTAGTAAGATCACCAGTGGAAGGGGAAGCCCTGGGTCCTGCTAAGACTGAACCCCCAGTGAACGTGATTGTTGGGGGGAGGGCGGCAATGGGGGTCGGGTGGGGAGGGGAACACCCATAAAGAAGGGGAGGGGGAAATTAGGGGGATGTTTGCCCGGAAACCGGGAAAGGGAATAACATTCGAAATGTAAATAAGAAATACTCAAGTTAATAAAAAAAATTTTTAAAAATACTGAAAAAAAAAAAAGAATATGAGATTCAGACTTTCACAAGAAGACCTCTGCTGTATTTTTACTCTCGTGGAAACTGCTGGAAGGTTAGTACACAGCCAGAATCATTTTATCGACATTTATCATTTATTTCATTTATTCCTTTAAACATCTGTATCTGCTCTATCCCTCTTTCTTATTCACAGCCTCCAATTTATTATTTTCTTAAATGTCTCTAGTAAAGATATCTGAACAACAACATTCTAGATAAAAATTTAAATATTTTAATAGTGGAGACATATGTAGGACAGAGTTACTTGAGGCGTTTCTATGTTCTTCATATAGTAGATGAGTCACTTCAGATAACTCTATTATTTATACATAGGCTTTTTGCCTGGCATTTAAAGGGTGCCTCATGTACAGCATTCTGTGAGTTGACTAAGATAATGAAACACTTCCCTGCTATGATAACTCCATCCCAGGTTGATGACAACAGGTTCTTTGGAGATGGAATTCAGTTGACAGAACTTTTAAAGTCCCCATGCTGCTGCAGTTGGAACTCACTGGTCATGGGTGTTGGTTGGTGGCTGATGCTGGGTTATAACTGTATATATTCTCAAAACATTCATAAGCAAAACCAGATTGTCATGTGTCCCTTGGTTTTAACTTCCACGAGGGTTTCTCTCATGATAAGTTTTTGTTTGTCTTCTTTACTTTGTGTTCAGATCTGTTAGGCCAGCCCTCATAAAGAAAAGCATTTTTCCCTGCCATTTTAACAGGATAGTTATGAGAGAACTCTCAAAGCAGAGAATGAAATTCCTTAAAGCTGGGATTGTGTGATCCAGCAAGTTGATGGAGCCTTAGAAAGTGGTATCTGCTGATTTTAGGAACCATTTTGGCATTTCTTTTAGCTTCTTTGCCTCACTAAGAACCCATAATGAACTCCTACAGTTGTTCCCAAAATTACATGAGCCTCTTGGGGACTTCCTTCTTTTAAAGCTAAAACCCAAGAGGCGCACCACAAGGCAGGGAACCAACAGGGCATATGGTAACCGCAGATCTGCCATTTGGAGCTCCCACTTGGCGTCTCTGCTGGTCATCTTGTTCCTACTGCAAATATTTTCTTAACTACAGGCCCAGAGACTGACCTTTCCCATATACAGGACATCCTCATCAGAGAGATGATCCTGTGGTATTGGAATGTTTGAAGTCAGTGACGATGAAGGATAGGGTGTCTGCATGCTTGCCTTATGCCAGGTCCTCTGCTTTGTTAGACACACTTTTGCACATGGTGCTTGGTCTTTCTCTGACCAACTTTCCGAACTTTCTTGCCAGGGGTCATCCTGCTTGTGGAAAAACAGTTTATGAAGACTCATGTGTGTAGCCTGAACTCCATTCACACTGAAGTGAGGTTCTTGGAGGTAGGTCTTAGACTAGCATGATGCACGAATGCAGGTGGAGTCCAACAGTTTAAATTCTTAAGCCGTGTTCTGAGTGGTTCTGAGGATCAATGCTACCAGGGAACACTGCTGTTAATTGCTGTATTTTGATCTTCACAAGACAATTTTAGATGTGGACTTTTGATTGTCAGCCACCATTTGGTGCAAAGCAATCTGTATGGAAGAGACGATATTTCTACAATGAAAATTCTGCGTCCCACAGACTGTGTCTGGCTTAGCACCAACCCATGAATCGCGTACAAGGACTGTCCTGACTGAATAACATTTGCAATTCTGGAAGAAGCTATGGTCCAGTTTCTACTTGGGGGGCCTCATGTCTGGAAAGTGCTGGGCTGAAGCCAAGCCTAAAGACTGGCACAATCTAATGCTGCCAAGAACAAAATTTCCTTTGGGAGGGGGATTTTTGAACATAGACCCAGTGTGGGGGAAACACTGGGCTGTGGCCAAAGTCTGAAATGTTTGAATTACCCCTCATAATTTCTGACATAAGTTAAGCAATTTGTCATAATGGTCTCTTTCCCGTTCTATTTTCTGTGCTGAAGTTGAATTCAGATGAGATGGGACAGGAGATCTGCTTGTTCAGCAGAGGTTTGGAGTGTTGGTTACTGACTATGGTGAGACAGAGCATGTATTCAAGGCCAACTTCTAGTTCTGGACCAGTCAGCTGCGTTAATATAGGCTTAAGAGGGCAAAGGCCCCATCCAGGCAGCTGCCATGCTCTCCTTCCTTATGTAGTCACTTATTCTGCTCCTCAGGGGTCAGGCAGGCAGGTAGATGTGGTCAGGTACTGCCTTATTCTTTGGCTGTCATGGAATATTGTGTCCTTTTGCCTGTTTAGGCTCTCCACATGGTTCTGTGATGGTTAACTTTAATAAGCAACTTGATGGTAAGGAACATGGCAGTTATTCTATGATTACTACACATTATGGGCAATCATTTTAATATTTAAAGGACTCCATAAATATGTACAAGTAGTGTCACCAAGGAAACAAATCTCTGAACATGTCACCAAGAGATCATCTAGATTAGTTTAATGGAGTCAAGAAGAGTCACCCTAAAGGAGTGGTGCGGTTCACGGGCCGGGCTCCTGGAAACAACAAAAGTAAAGCAAGTTGAAAGAAATCAGTCATAGCTCTCTGCTTCCTGACCATGGGCTACAGGATCTCCTGCTCGCACCATGAGCCCAAACAAACCCTTTCTCTAGTTGTTCCTGTCCTAGCTTTGAGACAAGTACTAACGCAGGCTCTTGACGTTTAAGCGTTGGATTTTCCAGAGAGTAGCAGCCTCTCTGGGCCTCTGTTTGCCCACACTGTACCTCCTTCAGGTTTCCCTATAGCTATTTATTGTTCATTTCCTCACTTGGTGGTTAGCATCAGAGATTCACCCCCATGGCTGTTGATGGGCATAGCTCACTGCTTTCACTGTAGAAAAAGCACGTGTGTGTTACACCCATGTCTCCCCTCCATCAACTGAAGTGATTGGATTATTTCATTTCATTTTGAAGTATTTACCTCAAATACTTGTGTGATTTGTGTGTGTGTGCGCGCGCCAACTTCTTTTTCATTCGAGAGCAGGGCTCTCTCTCAAATAAATATATATGTTTGCGCATATACATGCGTGTTTATATATGTGTTTAAGTGACACATAATAGTTGCATGTGTTTATGGAGTCCTTTAAAACATTCCAACACGTGTATATAATGATAACAGAGTAGCCTGCACATTTGTTACCTCAAACGTTTATCATCTCTTTCTGTTTAGAATATTCAACCTTTACGCTAGTAACTTTTTGAAACACACTACTGCTAGTTATTGCTCAGGGCTCCCCCCCCCCCCCCGTCTGCTGCAGAACACTGAAAGTTAGCCTTCCAGCCAGCCATGCCTCCTGCATATATTGAGCAACTCCTCTTTACTGTACCTCCTCCATAGCCGTCCCAGGCTCTGATGGATCAATTTCTATTCCTGGCTTCTGCAAGCTCAACTTTTTAAGTGATTCGGTGGCATTTGTCTTTCTGGTCTTGATTTGTTTAAGTCAACAACACATTGTCCTTCAGGCTTATTGGCACTTCCGAAAATGCCAGGATGTCACCCTTTCTGTCCCCCAAATAACACTTCATTGTGTATATACAGCACATTAAAAAAAATCCATTCCTCTACCGATAGCATGTGGTTGCTTCTATGTCTTGGCTATTCTGAACGGTGGGGTACAGAGACACCTAGTTTTTTGGGGGGGAGCTCTTTTGCTGTTTGCTTTTCCCATAAAACTAAGTCAAAAGAGCAGGGCTCTGGTGGGATGGCCAGACGTACTGAAGGCAGCCAAGGGTATAGAGATAGCAGGAGCAAACGGCTGCTCAATCCCGAGCAGGGCTGTGGTGGGCTCCATGCTCATGGAGTTCCTCAGAGCAGCAAAGTCCTCTCTGAAGCAAGTTCTACTTCAAACGAAGTGTGTCCTCTCAGGCCCCTGCCAAATTAGACTTTTCCCTGATAAATTCTCATGCATCCTGGTCCCACCAGGCTCTGAGAGCCCCTGTACACAGGGCAGTAGGAGAGCATGCACAGGGGAGCAGTGCACTGCGCAGGTCTGCTCTGCCCAGTCACTGGATCCTTAGTCCTCTGTGTAGAAGAGACAGTATTTACAACCATGAGATCTAGTGGCTTCCAACTCCCAATAGCTGTTGTGAGGAAAGGATACATGTGTGGCACTGGTTACCCATGCTTCCAATCTTATTGTTTCTCTGTTTCCTCCATAACTTTATCAAAGACCAGATCACGAGACATTAATTAGCAACTCTGCTCTCTTGGGACATAAGACGGAAGTTGTGGCTGATAAACTCGACTTGGCAATTTTGGAAGCAAAGTTCAACTTTTACACACACACACACACACACACACACACACACACACACCCCACAGTATTATGCCAGTTGCTTTTATCTGAGCATCTGTCTATCTATCTATCTATCTATCTATCTATCTATCTATCTATCTATCCATCCATCATCTATCTATCTATCTATCTATCTATCTATCTATCTATCTATCTGTCTGTCTGTCTATCTCATCTATCTATGCATCTATCTATCTATCTATCTACCTATGTATCCATCATCTATGTATCTATGTATGTATGCCTATTTGTATATATGCATGTCTCTATTTATGTATCTATCATCTATCTATATAGCTATCATCTATCTATCTATATATTATCTTTTATCTATCTATCTATCTATCTCATCTATCTATGCATCTATCTATCTATCTATCTATCTACCTATGTATCCATCATCTATGTATCTATGTATGTATGCCTATTTGTATATATGCATGTCTCTATTTATGTATCTATCATCTATCTATATAGCTATCATCTATCTATCTATATATTATCTTTTATCTATCTATCTATCTATCTATCTATCTATCTATCTATCATCTCTACCACCTTTATGTCTTTAGTGAACTAAAGGTATACATCCTGACGTTTCTTCCTTTAATATGTGAAATTTTTATAAAGAGTGATTATGATAATTGCAACAAGCTTAAATCTGAATCAGATACAGAGGAGACATAGTGGCTGATACCACCCTAAGGGAGCAAGAGCGACTAAATTCTCTTCTCTCTGTACCTCCTCTCTCTCCTCTCCATTAGCTGTGTGGACCTGGTAGTTGATTCTTCCTTGTGGCTTCTGCAGATTTCATTTTCTCAGAAGTCTGGAGATGATCTTGCTGAAGCTGGGTAAAAAACCCTCTTTATTTACAATAAAATGTCTTTATATGGACTAAGGGTATGGCTTATCGGGTAAAGCACTTGTCACCAAGATGAAAAAATTCAGGTGTCCCGACACATGTCTCTAATCCAACACTGGGCAGGTAGAGACAGGTAGACCCCAGGGAATTGCTGACCAGCTAATCTACCCCAACTGGTAAGATCCAGGTTTAATAAAAGACCCTGTCTCCATTACTTGTTGACAAGATACATTTTGGGTTGAAAGTTCTGTGGGTGGGTTGCTGTCCCTATTGTTCCACTGGTGTTCCTGTGTGGCTACAGGAGGTGGCCTTTTCATGTTCCATATCCTCAATATAGTGAGTCACAGATAAGGCCACCCCCATTGATTCTTGGGTGACTTCCTTATCCCAGGTTTCTGTCTACTCTTAGAGATGCCCCCTACCTCTTCATCCCCATAAGCTGAAGACTTCGTTTGTTTTCAAGGCTATCTAGCCATCTCTCCCATCCTTTCTCACATCTGATCCTGAACACCCCCAATTCCCTCCATGTCCCCTCTTTCTCCCAATTTCCTCCCTCCATCTGCCTCATAAGACTATTTTATTCCCTCTTCTAAGTGATATTCAAGTTTCCTCAATTGGGCCTTCCTTTTAATTTAGCTTCTCCAGGTCTGTGGAATGTAACATAGTGCCTGTGTTTTATGGTTAATATCTACTTATAAGTGAGTACTTATCATGCCTGTCTTTTAGGAACTGGTTTACCTCACTCAGGATGATAATCTCAAGTTCTATCCATTTGACTGCAAAATCCATGATGTCTTGGTTTTTCAATAGTTGAAAAGTATTCCATTGTGTAGAGGTAACATATTTTCTTTATCCATGGGGGTGGGAATAAAGAGCAGAGTGAGGGAATGGCCAACCGATAACTGGCCCAAATTGAGATGCATCCCATGGGCAAGCAACAATCCTTGACACTATTGATGATACTCTGTTATGCTTGCAGACAGGAGGATGTTGTCCTCTGAGAGGCTCCACCCAGCAGCTGACTCAGACAGATACAGATACCCACAGTCAAACACTGGATCGAGCTTCGGGACTCTTAAGGAAGAATAGGAAGGATTGTGGGTCCTGAAGGTAATAAGAACTCCACAGGAAGACCAACAGAGTTAACCAATCCACACCTTTGGAGCTCTCAGAGACTGAACAATCAAAGAACATGCACAGACTGGACCTAGGCCTCCCTGGTCATGTGTAGCAGATGTACAGCTTGGTCTTCATATGGGTCCAGAACAACTGGAGTAAGGGCTATCCTAAAGGCTGTTGCCTATACAAGGGATATGTTCTGCTAGCTGGACTGCCTTGTCTGGCCTCAGTGGGAGAGGAAGCGCCTAATCTCACAGAGACTTGAAGTGTCAGGCTGTTTTTTCAGGGATATCACAGGTGGGGGGCTCCACCTACTGGGAGGAAAAGAGGCAGGGGGAGGGGTGACTGGGAGGGAGTCAGTGAGTGAGATGTAAAGGGAATAAGTAAAAACATTAAATTAAATTAAATTTAAATAAAAGAGACCTTGTCTTAATAAGGTAGTGGGAAATGATAGATACCTGAAATTGACCTGACTTCTCTACATGCACATTTACAGGCAAGTGTGCACACTTATACAAATATCTACACATTTATACACATGTGCAAATAGATACAGAAACAGACAGACACACAGATCTCTATTAATCTCTATCTCTGTATCTATCTATATTGATACACACATATCTATCCTCTATCTATCTGTCTGTCTGTCCATCTGCCCATCCATCTGTCCATCCATCCATCCATCCATCTATGTATCTATCAATGTATCTATGTAACTATCTATATATCTATGTATCTATATATCTATGTATATAGCTATTCATCCACCCACCCACCCATCCATTCATCCATCCATCCATTATCTATCTATCTATCTATCTATCTATCATCTATCTATCTATCTATCTATCTATCTATCTATCTATCTATCTATCTATCTATCTATCTAACAGCTTTATGTCTTCAGTGAGCTAAAGGCCCAAGTCCTGGCTACCATTTGTGGTATCTTGCAATGGCAGCCTGATAGGTGTCAGGAGATAGACTTTGACTCTGCACCATTTTGTTTTATGTCTTTGAATAAGTCATTAGCTTGTTGAAATTGAACGTTCCAGTTTAAATATAAAACATATAAATGGTACACATTCTATACACTGTTCAGGGAATGCAGAAGCAGGAATATAACACACCAGCATGACACGCTATTATTTATGGTTACCTAGTATTTTGTGTGATTTAACTTAGCATCTTATATTGTTTAGAAATGGCATCTATGACTCAACTTTGGAAAATGGGACAGAGGACATAGTCCGAAGGATTGAATTTAAAATTGTGAAGTTTCCAGGGCCTTGGTGCTAGCAGAGCCCATCTGTTTGGAAATAGGAAGAACTTCTTGCTGTCCCTAATGAGGTATGATTTCTGCAGCTGAGGGCGGTGCTTGCAACTTGGACTGTCTCTGGTTCACACTTCTAGAGGCTCACTTCATGTCTGTGGGCAGCCTAGAATTTTGTTTTAGGTTGTACTTCCTCTGTGGCTCTCTCATTGTCTATTTCTGACAATATTTGCATGAAGCCAGATATCTGATTCAGAGAACATCTGTTCTCAGAATTCATTCCCCACCTGAGCCACCGCTCTCCCAACAAGGCTATAAAAGCCGCCACTCAGCAATCTTAGCCACGCCAGCTGTGAGGTGAATGGAGAGGCTTCTAGGGACGAGGTTGGGGCCTGCAAACCAAGTTGCCTAGGATACGTGCCTTGGACAATGGATGGTGTCTGAGTAAAAATTTTCAAATGATGCTTATTCTTTCAAACACAAGGACTTAAAATGATGTAGCTTTTTGATTGACCGTCTATCTCAGCTATGACATGCATTCTTGCCCCCTAGATTCAACTACAAATAGAGTATGGAGTATTTCTTGCACACCAGGCTTTTTTTTTTACAGCCTTCAGAAGGGATTTGTATGCCCTGTTGTTATTTGTTTTTGTAGATGTATGTGGGTCTATGTGGATGAAATTGAGAGTGGAGATAATTTGTTGATGAAGGAAATGGTTGGAGAAGGCTGTGGTTCTTGGGGCTGAATGCACCCAGTCTCTCTCTTATTATTGTCTGTTGTC